>NW_028143480.1:0-85991 GCF_977018435.1 Lepisma saccharinum | reverse complement strand
AACTTTTTCAAGCGTTATATTGAACCAATTAAATTGTAACTAATTTAATGGAGGAAATTACCAATATTGTTTAACTAATCAACAACGCATGTTCACATCACAACGGCCCCCAATATAGATGCATAAAATGAACTTAAGACCTAAGTCATCCGAGCACAATTTAGTTGCATTTAGCAAAATTTAAGAGTTTAATCAGCACACTTTTCCTGATTGGGAGGTTGGCAACGCTGGGCACACAGTACAAACTGGGCTTCACATCTGTTTCTTGTCCAGCGCGGGTGTCCAACGAGGGGAAAGGGAAGGGGAGGGCGAAAAACATGTTTGTATCCCAGTGTTCTGCGTTTTCGTTAGTTTCTCGATTTACTCCTGTTGCGTTGTTTTTTTTTTTTGTTATATTTTATCTTGTTTTTTTCTCTTCGCACATTTATTTTTTATTGTTCTTTGATTGATTTTTTTTACTTTGCTTTTTGTGCCACTTTTGGCTAATTTGCGAAGATGGGGAAGAGTGTTGATATGATGAAATTGACCAGAAATACCCATGCGCAGGCCGAGATTCGAACCCAGGACCCCTGGCGCCGTAGCGCGATGTGCTAACCACTGCGCCACGGGGGCCGGCTTTCATTGTTGTGAGCGTGAAGTGAGAAAGCGGAATAATGACTTATATTACTCTGGAATGCTACAAAACAAGCAAAAAACCTATTACCGAGCATAGGAAGAAAGAAGGGCCATCGGAACATTGAGGACTGTCACTCGAATGACATCTAAAGCATCAATTTACAACATAATGAAGAAATACGATTTACGAGTTAGCACACATCAAGCGTTACTATTCAGGTACGTTGATACATGCAAGAATATGTTGTTACATTGTCAAAAATAACTTTAAATGTTATATTTTTTTATATTTTAAAAAAGTTGCACCAACAACACGAACTCACACGCCTGTGCCTACCCTTCCAGCGACACCACGCTTCGCCACTGCACGCTATAGCCCCCCCCCCCCGTTTCGTGCCCATCATTACAATAAAACAGTGAGATGGGATGAGTTTTTTTTTCCATGACTGAATCTTCATCACTTGTCCCGATGCAGTAACGTCATATAAATATGGCGAGGGGAGGGAGAAGAAAATAATATTTTTTATGTATAACGTATATATATTTCTTGACAAAATTTGGTGGGGAGCAGAAATTGCCTCCCCAACCCCGCCGAAGTCGGCGCCTTTTGTTTTTGCTCCCTCAAAGGGTCTGCGGACGCCTATGCTGACAAGGTCTTCCAGCAGCAGAGAACAGACCACGGAGTAGCAGAATTGTCATTGCTTTGGAATCATTACACCCCCCCATCATTAGAACTCCCCCTTAAAATTCCTATAGTTTACATTCCTGTCAGACAAACCAGATAATGGTAGAACACCAAGGAACAATACATGGACCAAGGTTGCTTTTCACAATAAGGCGTAGATTTTTTTCTGTTTTCAGCAAGTCCCTAACAATGGCAATTGTCTCCTGTGTGTGCAACAATTAAACCAGAGGACAGCAATAATGAGAAACCAAAGTAATTGTTAACACTAGTAATCATGGTAATATTAAGATCAACCAAGTAGGACAACTTTTTCTTTTAGCAATTTAAAGTTTTATGTGCAATTGTTCGGTCAGGAAGATGGTTACCCATCTAAATTTTTCGAAGGAGGATATTATTTACAAATACTGTTGTCGGGAGAAAAAGGTACTACTTTCTTGATATGAATTGTGTAAGGTAGATGAGAATTAGTGCCTTTTTCAGATATCGTAAGTTCCAAAGTTCCGAAAAAGCAACTTTACGCACAGTTTTTAATTACATTTATACAGGAATCTATTATGTAAGGTACTTTCTTTTACAATTCTCTTAAGTCTTGGAATTTTTGTGGCTTTTTGTTGCAAAAACGCGTCTTCTAAAATTATGCTACATGGCGTTGTTTTAATTTTCCTCTGCGTTCTTCAAAATTGCTTACTTCTTTAGAACCTTAATGTATCATTTCAGTGTATGTCCATAATAATTATGTCCCAGGAAATGTAAATATTGACGAACAACACAAGGATTTTTATTTATATGTTTAGTCTGAATTGTTGAGAACCTGTCAATAGACATTTAGGAACAATAATAATAACAATAACTGGAACTTAGTGCTGAACAAACCAATGGCCTTATACAACACAATCAGTTCAATATTAATCGTTATAATAATTATTTATGACAGTTTCAATCAGTCCAAAACCTCTCTTACAGTTTACTTCTAGCGGGAAGTCCTACTCTTAGGAAACTTGTAACCAATAGCTCTCAAGAAATAGTTAATATCAATCTTCGACAAAAGCCTTTTCTGCACAAATACATATTTTTTACTCTTTATTAAATTCATTGTTTGTAAATTAAGAGATTGTTGATTCTCAACATTCGCATTTACAAATTTCACATAACAACTTCACTTTACATGAAGAGTAATCTGATCAAAGGTAGGAATTGTAACTTTCCTGGCGACGTGATTGGAACAGGTGTTCTCGGGTTAACAGCCAGGTTAAATTGGAGTTAGCCCGAGAACACCTGATTAAAGGTTTCTGAATTGATTCTATTTTTGCCACATGACATTCAGCTACTGAACTCCACAATTCACAGCCACATTCAAGTACTGCACGTACAATTCTGACATATAAAAACGTGCAAGTTCCCAATTTGTTAAGGAAGGAACCAAATTAAATTTTTAACCTTTTTGCAAGTTTCTTTTACGTGTCATTGAAATAAAAACAAATGCATGCTAAACACATTTTCATGCATAAAAAACTCGCTAAAATGCAAATGTAGTACTTTATGAGGTATTTTAGTGTTCCTTGCAGCTTTCACCTCTTGGCACATATCTAGTAAACTTCGTCACAAAATCATAAATAACATCATCTGTTACCGTCGCTTTTCTACCAAAAATAACGCCCATGTCAGGCTGTGGTGAGATTCCGGGAACTGCAGTGGTGAGGTCGAAAGTTGACCACTTTATGTCCTTTATTAAAAAAAAAAAAAAGTACGTATTTTCATTTTTACTGCTTTCCGTTTTCCATTCTTGCCCTTCAATTTTCATCGAACACAAACATCCATGTCTTACCCAGGATTCAAATTCGTTGCCCCTGGCGTCGTAGCTAACCACTCCACCACGGAGGTCAACTTTTGAGTGTTGTGGCTCCGACATGGAGTCGAACCCGGGACCGCTTGCACCAAGGGCGAGATCGCTAAAGACTGCGCTGGCCACCGAGCCGGCGAATAAAGTAGTTGACAATTAAAATACATAGTGGCGAGTTCAGTATTATTTTCCACTAACAATGTTTTCTCTTTCATCAAAGGTTGGGCCCCACCCGAAAAGAAATTCCTAACTACGCCCCTGTCTCGGCAGCCGAGAGGAGTGAATGCCTACGCTGGAGTGTGAACATCTTTGGACACCATTCACGAAGCCTGTCTTCACTGCAAAAGCATAAATACGGTAAGTGGTGCATGTAAAATGAAGATTTTGAGGGGAAGATGCAGCCGTAGCGACTTCACCTTGTGTGTTAGCATGACGGTTTTCCATGGCATTCCGGCACTATTCAATATGTTTGAAGTATAGGGACTCTTCGTAGTGGCAACACTTTGTCTTGTAAGGAAAATCAGGTTCAATTCCCGATGGAGGCTTTGATCTCACTAAACTGAAGGTATAGTTGCTATTAGTCCATCTGAGGTTAAAGTGGACCTCACACATACTTTCTCCTCGACAGAAAAATGTGCCACTGGCAACCCCGATACTATATTGTGTGGCTCCATGTATGCAGGATAAAGAAGATCTCAAAGAGCCAAGACTTTACTCAGAAGGATTGTTCGACACTTTTTCATAGGGATTGGTGTTTGTGCTTGAGATAGAGAGAGTGTGTGTTGGTTGTAGAGACAAAAATCGAGTATTTACATTAAATGCAACGCTATAAATAGCTATTAACTCTACTTGTAAATCGCATTACTATCTGCAAAGTTTTGTTGCGTTTGTTAAAGCAGGGCTGGCATTATTCCCGCCCTCCAATAGCATAAGAGCGCGGGAAGATTCAAGGACACATCCCTCTGATTGGCTGTTTAGAGCGCCTGCTGTGGCACGCAGGAAATGCAACACCGAATGTGACCAATCACGTAGCGCTGACGTACAGCTCATGTTAAAGGGGAGGGATCACGTCGGAAACTACAACGGCTCTGGCATATTTATGCAGGGAAAAATAGAAAATAGCTATGTTTAATTAGGCGGATGATAACTATGGTATCGGTTCTTCTCTATTGTATGCATTAACAAATATTTAATCTTGTTTTCAAATAATTTTTGAGCGTTAAATTCGTGAAAGCGCTCTTTAGAACACTGGGGATAGAAACTTGTGGAAACGAACTTCCATCAGCATCTGCATATGTAAGTACAGGAGGAGAAAGGGTGAGTACACCAATTAGCGTTAATCTTAGCTAGTGCCGTATTTTGCACTAGCCACACACACTTTTGCAATTTTGACTAGAAATAACTTTTGTCTCTCAGCGGTGTCATAGTTAACTCTCAAGACACTGTAGACATTCTTAGTCAAAACGATCTTGGGAAGGTAATCTCGTCTTGAGGACAGTGCCGTTTCATAGTTTTGGCTAAGAGCCTCTCTTGTCAAGGAAAGAAACCTTCTCTACGCCAAGATCTCGATCCTGAGATACGATTGCCTGAAGTGTTGCCAACTTTATTTCCTGTCTTTGTATGTTTTTCTTGGGTCAGCGATGGGGCTGTATGTTGGTAGTAAAACAGAAGAAAATCGCGCTGCGGTGTGCAGTCAAGACGCAAATTTACGGCAGGAGCTGTAGCTTCATGTATCGCTGTTCATACACTTTGATGAAAAAGAATGTCTTCTATTTTTAATCGTCGAGAAAAAAAAGGTGCCGTTTATTTTTATTTTTGCAAACGATGGCTCTCTTTGAAATTCTATAAATAAGAAACGGGTGTTCCGACTGTAATGAAATTTTATTACGGTACAGACAGAAAGGATTTAAACAATTCTTAATTTTCAGTTTTTTAAAATTTGTCAAAAAAAAATCTTGATAATTTTTTCTAAACAACTTCTCTTAGTATTGGGTCCTGTCCTATAAATACAATTTTCGTCTTGTGTTCAAGCTCTTTGCATCTGTTTTTCAAATCCATTATCATTGTCGATTCACATTGCAAAACATTTTTTATTCAACGAAGTACAGGGTGTCTACCAAAATGCTTGACTATTTCTTGACCTTCCCCCCCCCTTTTTCTTAACCTTATTTAATCATTCCCTACTTAGGTATAGTTGCAAATTATGAAAAACATATATTTTTAATCAATGAAAAACACTAACCGCAAGGCCGGTTAATATAAGTTAACATCCATCACAGTATGGGCTATTTCTTATCAGTGCTTGCTATGAGAGGTTTGTTAGCTATCTTTAAAAGTTGAGTGTCTTTTAATTTTTCCGTTCACCTAATTTAAGACATGAGTTTTACGGGAAACCAAAAAAGTACTGAAAGTTCGAACAGGGTTCTCGTAAAGTAAGCTCTAAATAACACTGGTCTCTCTATAAATAAATAATAAGGCTTTCCACCAAGTAATAGTTGCTTTTCCTCTGTCATGCAGTATATTCCGGACTTTCCAAATTAAATTTTTCACGCTGGCTTAATCTGTGCACATTGTGGTCCTCCATAATAACTCTAGCTAGCGAGCCTACCAAATGTGAACGATTGGTGCTGCGTTGGGAAGACGTCAGCACCTCGCTTGCTGATTGGAGGATTTGGGAGTTATGCATCGTTCCCAAGCTGCAAATGCGTAAGAGCCAGAGATGTTAGGAAAATATGTAATTCACATTTCTTTGGAGCTTGAAATTATTTTGAAGGCATTGTACAGTGGGATCCATGAGTATTACCGTGCAAATTGTCCATGACTATTTTCATTAATTTTTCTCTTCCATCCTATGTGTTTTTAAGCGATGGATTTTTATGTATGCTGGCGGAGAAGTTGTCAACAGCTTGTTTTGAGTTTTCTTTTAATTCTTGAAGCTGTTATTGGGTCAAATAAACATGGTGATGGACAGTTTGCTTGGCAATACTCATGGATCCCACTGTACTGAGAAGAAACTAGTTTGAACCTCATCTTAGAATTAAAGAAGGGATTGAGACTGAGAACACAGATTAAGAATCCAGACGAGTACGAGACAGGCGACTGTAAAGAAGGGACAGGACAGACTGAAACTTATTCCCCAACTGACTCTTTCGCTGGAGCTTTTATGAAACTTTAAAGTGAGGACTACACTGCTGTTGAACCTACTCAGCAGACACGAGACTAGTTGTACATTCAACTGCTCTATCGTTTAAAGTTAACTTGAAGGTAGACGGTAGATTCGAGACAATTGATTGATTGATTGATTTGGTATTTTAAGTCCACTTTATGCACAGTAAGGCTAATCGGGACTGGACCTACATTTTAAAGTGGGATTCGAACCACTTGTGCCTCCCCCGGGTAATGAACCAGGGACCCCTTAATTACAAGGCGACGACACTACCACTGCGCCATCGGGGAGGCCCGAGATTCGAGACAAGGCCAAGATAATCTTCCTCATTCACGAGACGAAACGAGACGAGACGAGACTTCGACACAGAGATACTGCCAACACAAATAGGCAGCACAAAAGCAGCAAAACAAGTGAAGAACACGGAGTGAAGAAAACCTGAAGAAGAGAAATCACCAAAGAAGAAAGAAGATTTTTTTTTTATTTACTCTTATTACTGCCTAGTCATGAGGTAATGGCATGTTTGTTTTGTCCTCTTTCCTTTCGAATATCACCCACGGCGCTCTTCGAAAGAAAAGGTCTCAAGTTGTGTATGTATAGTGACACTAATATTACATCACACACAGGAAGGGACTGATTCTATACTTTTAAATGTGTTTTATCATGGCATATTTCAGGGAGAATTCACACCGAAGAGACACGCGACACTTGTTTCTTTGCTCAGTTCGCATGATGATACCGATATAATTGCATGAATCAGTTTATTAGTCACTCGAAAAAACGTAACAAGATACATTGTTCTGTGTAAATTACGTTCTAAAATTTGTGCAAGTTAGTCAAACTCGGGAAGGGCATGTTGTGCATGAGAAAACTGAGAAATCGTGTGGACTGATTTCAAAATGTATACGCTAGACTTCCCAGCCTCGATAAAGCGAAGACCTAAACTCTATAGAGAAATGGTTCTCAACCTTCCTGAAAAAACCATGTCCCGGTGTGTATGGATACACACACAGTCCTCCTCAGTGGCTGTGCGGTCTAAGGCGCTGTGCTTTGGGCTCCGACTGCGGGACGGCATAGGTTCGAGTCCGCCTGGGTTCTCGGCCTGTGTATAGGACCGGTGGTAATCCACCATCGTGAGGAAATTTGGGAGCTACGAGTGAGTAGCGTAACCCGTTCATAAAAATCTCATGTAGCGGCTGAGGGTTCGACGTGCTGACCCACGTCACCCCATTACCAGTTGAAGAACTCCATAGCTCTAGGTAGGACTGTGGGAGGGAGACTGGCAGTCGGGAGATAGGCCAAGGCCCTTACGGGCTGTAGAACCACGGGCTTATACGTATATATATATATTAAGAATCCCAAGAATTTTCGTCGTAAATATCTTTCCAGTATTTATGATTTTATAGATGAATACATACATGTACCCATGAAATTAAATATTGATAAATAATTCTGGCATAATCAAAAAGAGTAATAATACGTAGTTTTATCACGTGTAGGATTGTTGACAAATACGTATAAAAATATGGATGACGAAGCGGTAACGTCGTCTCCTTATAATTAAGTGATCTCGGACTCGATACCTGGTTGAGGAACATAGTGGCGCGGATCCCACTTTAAACTGTAGGTCCAGTACTGATTAAGTCTATCTGTGCATAAAATGGACTTTAAAAAACGAAAACTCACAACTCATATATGAAATTGGGATTATGTTAGTTGTCAACCATTTTCAGCAGAACCTTTCGCAGCGCAGTACCGGGTCGGTCGCGGCCCGGCGGTTGTGAAACACTGCACTAGATTGCTCTACCACGTTGACTGATCTATTTTGGACTAACGTGCCTCCATGCGCTGGCTTTTTCAAATAAAAGCAGTCACTTCCTAAATGGCCTCTCTGCACGATGTTGAAGGCACTGCACAAAAATACTCGATAAAGCGAAAAGAACGTTGTTATTCGTACATATCGATATTTGATTATATCACAAAGTAGAGATTCGAACATGTTGTAAGGCCTCTGGTTGGGCTCTCTGAAAATAACTCATTGGAGTGACGCATTCACTACGCATGCGCCAACAAACTGAGGCGATACGATGCACGGTATTGAGAAAACGGAACAGTCCCAGCGACATGAGCCACGTGCAGCTTGTCGTGTCGGTTCGAAAGGTTCAATTGAATACTGAGCGTTCGCTTGCGTGTCGCATGCCTCTTCGGTGTGAATTCTCCCTTAGTATTTGTAAAAGGTCCATGCTATTTAATATATTATATATTTAATATATTAACCCCTCACGTCCCTAGTAAAATTTTAATATATAAAAAAGAAACAATATTACTACTTCCGTATGGTCCCAACACCTCTCAGTCGTTTATCTCGTCATTTTTAACATTCGCACTTACCTATTCTGCATTGCGAAAGATTCTTCAAGGTGGGATTTGGCTTTTTTCACGAAAATAATTTCAATTTTTCACATTACGAGTAATTATTGTTCTTCCTTTTTTTCGCTTACGTAACACGCAATATGGCGTATGTAGTGTTTCCAACCTTCGTAACCGAAAAATGCCCCACAAACCATTTCACGGATAGCCCCAAAAAACATTCACGGTAAGGTTAGGTTCGGTTAGGCAAACATAGTTAAAATTTTGGGTCCTTGTAATATCAGGAATGTATATTTCGTTTCTTCATCTTCTTGCAAAACAACGGTATGGTTGGAAACACTGACAGGGGTCTACGTCATCGCAACATCCAGTTCACGTAGAGGAAGCAAATAAGAGCAACAGCAATTGTGCGTCGGAGAGATATTTTTTCTTGAAAAACACATGAATTCCCAGTCAAATACATTCCACGACGAAAGAAAATACCTACACGAACTTTCAAAATGCTACAGAAACTCATTCATTTAAGTCGTTTCTTCTGTAAAAATGAAGAAATCCGTTGGGACAGGCACGTATCCAAGATTTCCTTTCGGGGGGGGGGGCTGAACACCATTTTTTAAGGGGTATGGATAGAACCTCACAATTGTATGTGGTGGTGGCAATTGGGTTTCAAAAGGGGGGGAGGGGGGAGAGCGGTTCAAGGAAAGTTTACACTTTCTCTTGGTAGACAAGGCTGGCTTAGAATTAAGAGGCCATAGAGTGGAGGTAAAAAAATGGGAAGCAACTATCCCCTAAATCGTTGCCACTGTTTAAGGCTGCCATTTTAATCAGACGTGAAACCTGAACGTTTTTCACCACTCGACTTGTCTGTTTCCATGCATTAACATTGTGTGCCAGATCCAATTCAGTATGTGTGTTTGTCCATGTATTCTCATAAGGCATCAAAACATCTATGGTGTCTTTGAGTGTTTTTTACGAAGCTGTTATACACGCACGGGATGACAATCCACTCGACAACGCGAGATTCAAACTGTGGGCCGCGAACTGGACGCAGACAGTTCTTGAATATTTCTCTCTGATTCGAGCCTGAACACCACTACTGTGTCTTGTTCTCCCATGTTTGCAGCTCCTATAAAAGCTGAAACTCACCAAATTGTTCATATTCAGGCCTAAGCACTCGCAAGAGTTCAAAATTGTCTGTCACAGCTTCTGCAGTCTTCTCACACATCAGCACACAACAAAGGAAGTCTTCTCGAATACAGCTGGATCGCGAAACAATAAATGCAGAGTGAAAATCCTTCCGTTCCCAACACATCCTAATGTTCGGTCTCCCAATATGATCAAATGCTTACTCATTTATCTTCGGTGATATCTGTGCTTGTTCACTATACAGGCAACATCTTACGACTTGACATACACAGCACATATACTATGTACACATTTTACCGAAAAATCAGTTGAAGTCAAGGGTGGCTCAGTTGGTAGAGCCCTGATTCGGGTCCTCGTAAAGCTTGCAATTTCCGCTGAAATGTCTACATATGCAACATCTTCTTGCTTTCTCTTCTCGACATTTATACAATTTTCGATTGTCTCTATATGGTAGCTAAGTGTTTCAGTGTGTGTTGAACCCAGTAGACTTAAACAAAAGTATATTTTTATGCCATGAAATTCTCGGACTGCATACACGAAATTTGGTCCTGGGACAACTAAATCATCACTCAAAACTTTGATTTTCAGTTGATCTGTGCAGCTTATTTATATTTTAATAAACCGCTCCAATACCCGGTACTGCTGAAATATTCACTTTAGAGAGAAAGAGAGACGTTCGATATCTTCAGCCCTCGACCCGAACTAGCACTACACTGAGGCTCCGGAAGTTCCGCTGTCGTCAATGTCTTTAGCTTTGGATCTGAACTGGAACTAGTGGTAGACTTCGTTACTTTACGGTATTTAGTCTTTTTCATATTCGAATCACTAGATCTTATAAAGCAACCAATGGACACTGACTGATCACTAATTGACTGTATGAATTGTCACACTTATCTTTGAAGTCTCATTATCCGATTCTGTTGTACAGATCAACCGGGAAATTAAAGTTGTGTATTTATATCCTCATTATATTCTAGAACGTTCCGCAGATAAAACGATTCGTCAATATTGCAAGTAGTTCGAATCCTTCTCTTATTCAATAACATTCCCTCTCCCATCTTCCAGAGATTAAAAATTACAACGAATCACCAACGAATGGCTCTACCTTTGGTGCGCAGCTTCCAAATGCAGACAAGTCTCTACATAGTACTCATGTTCTCTGCAACAACACCGAAAGCGCAAGAAAAGTTTACGTGCAATATTATCAACAACAGGGTTATAGAACATTCTCCGTCTTGCCTTGATAAGTATTTCTCTCCATAAATTATAGTCAGTAGTAGTATTGATGCTATTACCAGCACAACAAATGATGAGCTCCTCAGATTGAATTTGCCTATACTTAAAACAATGGCAAATCGGGCATATGCCCCAATCGGCCAAGTGTGGAACTCTGTCTAATCCAAGATTTTTTGTAAAAATGCCCTGACACTACAGTGTACAAATGATGAGCCCCCTCAGATTGATTTGCACATACTTACAAAAGTTGCATCAGCCAGATTTTTGTCCATAAACTTGTCAAAAATTGATATTTTTTTTGGCCACACTTAAAACTAGGCCAAGACACACCTACCTACACACATATACACACATACATACACACCCACCCACACATACACCCACACCCACCCACACCCACCCACACATATTTACTTCCGGTCTACTTCCGGTCTACTTCCGGTTCACTTCCGGTCCACTTCCGGTCCACTTCCGGTTTGCCTACTTCCGGTCCACTTGTGGCCAAGTTGTGGCCTATTTTTGGTTTATTTATATTGCATCATGCTTAAGTTGGATACCAGGTTCAAATTGTATATTAAAACAATGTAATATGCAGAGACCCTCTAGAATTGCTCCGTGACTCTCTCATTTCTTACATCATAAACATATGATTTTTCTCCTATGAGAATAACACTACATATGGTGTCATCAGGTAATGCCTCATGGAATTCACAGATAATTTTAATATTTGTCCTGTCATTCACCACAACCTGTTTCCTTTTTGAAGTGTTGATTACAAACATGGGTCTCTGTGCTTTGAATTCATCTGGAGTGTAATACATATCAGTATTGCCTGTAGTGACACGTTTGAAGGAAGAAAATGCCTCATATAATTTGAGGAAATCATCCTTGGACATGTCTAAATTATAATTTTCTCTAGGAAATACCTCATTTCTGCCATTTTTAAGATATATGTTCTTGATGTTGCAGTTATCAAATTTGCTTGAATTTTTTTCCTGATTATTGTGTCTTCCAGTCTGAAACAATACCACCACAAAATCCGGCATGTCATATTGTATACTGGAGAATGAATTTGTAGCATCAAACTCATAATATGAACCAGATGCGGGCTTCTGTACACATTGATATGTATAAAATTGCAGAGGAACCTGTGGATTTTTTATTATATCTGCTTTGTATTTAAGAGCATAACTAGCCTCATATTCAACAACAGGGATTCTTAGCTCCATAGTCTGAATAATGCATTTGCCTGCATCAGGTAGGGTATTGGGCAGAGCTTCCCCTGTAGGGTTTATTGTGCTGTACCTCATCAAAGCATTGTTATCATTTGCAGCTCTTCTAAATATGATTCTTAAACCACCCTTCCACATAATATCTTTGTAATCTGAGAAGAATCCTGGCAACAGGCGCATGGGGAACAGCACAGTGTGGTTCTTAGATAATATCTTATCACCAGCCTCAAATCCACCTATTTTGTAGTAAGAAGCCTCGGTTTTGGATAATTTTAATGTGGCCAAAGCTGTGGAGGTAATGCCGGGATAATCCACTCTGTTTATAACAACGCCATGCTTTCTGATCTCAATTTCAGAGAACAGATGAGGCACAAAATTATCTACCAATCTTATATTTGTGTTTGCCGGATAATCTGTACCATCGAGCTTTACAACATCAAATTTGATGTATAGATCTGCTCTGTGGGGGTGTATAAAGCCATCCCCTACATCAAGATCAACCTCAATCTCTGTGTTGGGTTGATTTAAATTTGCAAATGTCCTCCTGTTTGGGGGGAATGATTGTAGCTCATAACTCTCAATATTTTCCATTTTCTTCTTGTATGTATTTTTATTTAAATGTTAATCTCTATGATTGCAGTTGTTGTGGCTCCAGCAAAATCAACTAATTCTTCTTTTTCATTAGTGACCATCAATTCAATATTATCTATTCTATTATGGCACACAGGAAAATATAATGTTGGGGATGGATTGTAGATGATAGGCTCCATAAATTCGGAATTAGGTTTGAATGTTGCAATGATCCCAGTTTGTTTGTGAGTGCCTATGCTATTTGATTTGGTGATCATACCCTCTGCCACATTACAGTGAATATTCAGAGTCTCTATGGCCAAGAATTTAGGTATATTAATAGCAGTGTGTTTGATGCCTGGTTCAAGTTTTGTGTTGTTCTCAAATCCTAACAGCTCTCCAATAGTACCCAGATCCACTGTTTCTGTAGCAGATACAATTTCTACTCTGTGAGTGACAGAATTTTGACTTAACACTACACCTCTGGGTAATTGAGCATTTAGAGTGGATAGATTATATTGCCCTGGAGTAATGACAATTTTTTCATCCCCAACTGCAATTTTGTTGTTGTGGTGTGTAATATTAGGGATCAGGTACATGCCATAAAATGCCCTGAGAGCTATTGTTTTGGGATATACAATATCATCATGCAATTTGAGTTTCAATATTGAATTTTGGCTGGTGAGATGAAATACCCCCATGATGTTTCAGATACCACAAGGCTTTTTGAAAATCTTCAATTGATGGTTTATTTATTTGAGACATATATCTAAGAACTGATAAACACAAATGTCCACAATTAACATCTTTGAAGTTTTGAACACGGGCATTATTGTAATAAAGATTAGCTGATTTTAGATATTTTATTAAATTTTCAGGTGGAACACCTCCAAATGAATCAAACACAAATGCCTCATTTTTTAAATATTTAAGATAACAAATCCAGTGAGTGCCCTGATTTTTGTACTCATCCAAATTAACAATGCCACACTCTTTGTTGAGTGGTTGTTCCGGTAAAGAATCAGACATGTACACACCTCTAAAATGTTTGATGCCCAGTGGCTTGATTAAAGCTTCAATATCTTGGTTTGTAAGCGGCTCTTGTTTTTTTTAAACTTATTCATGGCTCTCTTAACACCTTTCCCTTGTTTCTCAATAGCCAGGTTATGGCGCTTCTGCTCATCTAATTCTGCCCTATTCTTCTTGGCATCTATTACTGTTTTTGCTATGGCAGCTGATCCCCCAGCCAAGCTCCCAACAACCCCGAGAGCAGCTAAGATGGCAGGGATGGTAAATATGAATCCTCCTACATGTGATTTTTTTCTTGATTGCTGTAATTTTTTTTAATTGGGGGGTACTAAGTAACAATTTCATACCATGCCCCTTTGCAAGACAAGAATTTTTTTTCTTGCGCTGCTTTTTGGTCAAAAGACTGTCAATAGTTCTAAGAGATTTGAGACCTGCATAAGGTATTTGATACATAACACCCTTGGCCTTCATTGTAGGTTTATTATATACATATTCACAACCCCCACCCCAGTTTTTGTTTGGTGTTCATAGCTATGGTGGTCCCCAATGCTGCTATTCTCTCACTTAAAGAAGCATCTTTGCTTACAAATCTGCCAAATGCAGCCTCTTCTAATTTCTTGTCTGCAACATGTCTCTTGTCAAGATCAGAATGTGTGTTGTATGCTATGTCATGGTCTCTACAAGCAGCATCTAAAGGATTAACACCAGGATCCCCTCTGTTTAATCTGTGGTCCAATTTTGTACCGGGACCACAATATTGATAGCCTGGAATATGTAGTTCAAATGGCAGCTTGTTTATAATGTTATTAACAAGCCCCCGACCCTCAGAAATATTCCAAAATTTAGGTGGTAGAGTATTAATAATTTTTATGAGATATCCAATCCCCTTAGTGTCATTTACTATAAAATTAGACAATTTTGTGCTTATCATGTCCATAATTCCAACCTTTTCATTGTAAAAATTGTGGTTGCCAGCATTTTCTTCCCCAGCAATCACCAATAACCTATCTACAAGTTTCCTGACATCATCAACCCACACAAATTCTTTAGGCAGGGTGTTGTATTGCTTGATTCCACTGCCAGTCTTGATCTGTGACCATATGGGCTTGATTAAATTATTGTATTTTGCTCCACTGCTCGACTTGACTCTTTTTTGTGTGGGATCATTGTTCTGGTATAGAGCATCTGATTTTATTAATATTTCTTTGTAATACTCATAATCTTGATCTGTATAGCTGCCAGGCCTTTTCCGAGTCATCAATTCCCACAATCCAGGTGTTCCGGGGTACTTAACAAAAGCACCTTTTTCTCCGAGACGAGATTCTGAATAAACAATCAGATCATCCCCCATAAATGTTACTTTGAAATTGCCAATTCTATGTATGATGCTACCATCAAGCTCTGTGTCAGCATATAAGCCAAAAACCTCATCTTTGTTGTCTTTAGGTGTGGTTAAATATTTTTGAGCAAGAAGACCCAATTCAATAGGATCCTGAGTAGCTTCAATTCTTCTAGGAGCAATAGAACTAGGTGTATGAATACTGGAAAGTGGGGTGAATGGATAATCTAATATGTTTCTTGCAGCTACAGGTACAAGCTCTGTGATCAAGTTTTGATTTTGTTCTGTAACAGTTTTGATATTCTTACCTAATTCACCAATAGCATCAATTATAGGCTGTTCTGTTTGTTTGTGTTTTTCATAAATTCCCCGGTTCTCTGATTTCCATCCTTTAAATCTTTTTACAAGATAATCTCTTAATTTAAGATCATCAATGATTGGCCTTTTCATGGTTATTTATTTATGTTTCAGTGTCTAGAAAATTGTTGATTTTATTTCTGTATTTGCCACTATTGGGTGTTCTTGTCATATCAATTGTGACAAACCCATAACTGTCCTGGTTCCAGCACCTACTGCAAAACTTGGAAAAATCATTGTAGCTCAGGTCCCCACCTACATATTCATCATGTATGTGCTTGAGGTTGGTATGATCCTGATGAAACACACATATAAAATTGCTATTGTCTCGGATCAGCTGCTTGGGTATTTTTGAAAAAGTCTGTGCCAGGTAGAAGCAATCAATGTTTTTGTGCCGGCCCTGTGTAAAGAAATTTCTAACCTTGTTTTGATTATCCAGTATAATGTCATCAAACACAACAACAGAATTATCGAGACATTCATGGAGTGGCTTAACATCTGGTTCAAAAGTGGCAATATCCAGTCCATCATATAGCTTCATCAGTTGCTGATATTTTAATTGTTCCAAGCTCTTAGAGAAGATATACAAGTGCCTGTTTTTCCAGTCTAACCAGTTGGGTGCCAATAAAAAATTATCAACCATTAGTGTAGTTTTACCACAAGCAGATGGCCCAACAATAAGACACCTAATATTATCAGGTAGCAATTTGCCATTTCTCTTATTCTGTTGTTCAGGTTCTGGCAGCCTTTTTATAACATCCCAGGTGCTCATATTATTATTTTGTTTGCATCAATCCAGCTGTGTTCTGGAAGTCCTAGCCATTTGACAAGTAACTTGTTGCCTTTTTTGCGGATGATTTTTTCTATGAGATATGTATCAGGCTGTTTAGTTTTGCTGAGCTCTTGTTCATAGAACCTGCCTTTGAGAATTTCTCCTCGGTGATCTTTTATTATATATGTGTTAAGGGTCCCGGGTTTAACCTGAACCACTGTAAATAATTCAGTGCTCCAGTTTCTTGTAAAACCTCTCTTGAATAAGTGCTTATATTTGCTGATTCTTACTTGATCACCAATCTTGTATTTGGCTTTTCTTGTTGTTGGCTGATATTTAGGATAATAAACAGTGCTGATCAATTTTTGCTCATCAGATGAAGTTACTTCAGAGGGTTTCATGTTGATTGTGGAATGGACCGAGTTGTTATATTTATGTAGAAGTTCTGGAAGAATATTAATCCATTTATAATTACCTTGGAGGGTAAATTGTTTATACATAAGATTTTTTAAGGTTCTGTTGAATCTCTCTACAATTGAGGCCTTGAGATCACTGTAACTCGAGTAATGTTGTATTGACTGGTTTTTAATAAATTGTTGAAACTCTGAATTATAAAATTCTTTGCCATTATCTGTTTGCAAATAGCGCGGTGATCTTCCACTCTGATTGATGATTGTACTGATGGCTTCTGTAACACATTTTCCAGTCTTGGATTTGAGTGGCACAGCCCAGGCAAATTTTGAAAATGTGTCTATTACAGTGAGTAGATACTTGTAGCCCTTGTTGATTTTGTCTAAGTTTTTCAACTGTCCACTTGCCATTTCAATCAAGTCGCTTTGCCATAAATCATCTATGCTTTTTGTGACTACTGGGAGCCTCTTAAAATTATGTCTGGCTTGTCTGTGTAATTCATCAACAATAATTTTTCTAGACATAATATGTAAACAAGAATATTGCAACTATGGGGTGTTCAGCAGCTGATACTACAGGATTTTCTAAATATAATTTGTCCCCTATTTGTATTTTAAATTCCAGAGAGCCATCATCTTCAACATATGCTGTTTCTAATGTATTGGGGTCTGTAAAATCCTCCAATTCTACACTGGTGATTTTTACTTTGTTCTCAGCATTTGTTATTGATAAGGTAGGGTAGTGGTGTGCCTGTGGTTGAAGCCAATATTTGATCTTGATTGGTCTCAATGTGCCCCCAACAAAAAATTGGTAATAAAATTGTGCAGGGGACAGCATATATATTTTGCCTCCTGGTGTAAATGGAGAATCATATTCTTTGTTGGGGATGCTGTTCAATTCAAGGATTACTGTATGTTTAGGATTCTCGATTATGCCTGTTATTTCTTTTTCTGCTGTGAGCAATCTGCTTGTTACAGATTCAAGGTGCTCATTTATGGTTCTAACAACATCATCATGGCCTGGCTTGATTTTTATGTCCACAGCAAGTTTCTTGTATTGTTGCACAATTTCTTGTAGCTGGGTGGCAAAAACAGACAGAGCATTTGCTTGATTGGATTCCATGGTCCCTAGCTGTTGCTTGATATTAGCTACAATTTGTTGCAAATTTTCAACAATTGCCAATTTTGAATTTTGAGCAGTAAGATTATGGACCTGTCTTCTGATATCCTCAAACAGGGCATGCAGTTCATTAATATGTTGATTGGTTGGTAGAGTGGCCACTGTCTGAGTAAGTTGTTTGATCTCTGCCTGGATATTCTTGATATCTTCTGATTTCAATATCCTATTCACTGCTCTCTTTATATTTTTAAGTTCCTGTGATGTAGGCAGATTTGACACAGTATTTTGCAAAAATTCAAGTGCCAATTTCACATTGTTTAATTCAGAAGCATCAGCCACATTTTGCATAGCATTTTGGAGCAGAGCTATATCTGCCTGAGAGGGTGTGGATTGTTGTAAAATTTCAAGTTTTGTTTGGATATCATCTATCAAATGATGAAAATGAGATAGTTCAGATTCAGTGTTGAGGTTTTCAAGCTTTGTGATTTGTTGCTGGACACTAACAAGGGTATCTACAATCCCAGGCAATCGGGATTCTAGTACATTTGCCAAATCATTTTGCACTGCTGCTATTGTACCTTCAAGATGGGTTATGGAACTTTGAATTTTTCCAAAATCTTCATATGTTTCAAGTTGCAGCTTAATATTTGCTACACTCCGAGTTATTGCACTTAAAGCATCAGAAGATGGCAAGTTGTTCATAAAATTTTCAAGTGTCTCAATTTTTTCTTTAACCTCGGCTATGGCATTGTTCAGAGGGTCAAGATTAGGTATCTGGAGTGACTGAATCTGTTCCTTTAGAGTGGAAATCACTAGATCAAAATCTTCTTGTGATTTTATGCTTTTGACAATTGTTTGGAGCTGTGCCTGGACATTATTAATCTGTTCTTCCAATTGTTGTTTCAATTGCTCAGAGTTGTTAGCCTGGGTCTTAAATTTGGCTTGAAGAGCTGCTACAGCTTCTTCCAAACTTTGAAAATTATCCAATGTGGCCAGGTCAGTATATTTCTGAAGCAGCAATTTGAGTTCAGAATCAATTTTAAGAAGAGGGTCCATGCATTGTGATTGTAAATTTGTAATTTCTAATTGAAGACTGGCATTGAGTGTGGTTTGTAAAGCTTGTAAATCACTTCTTAATTTCTTGACTCTGACATCAAGCATAAGAATCTCATCACTGTGATCTTCATGTCTTGTATGGCCAAAAATATCATTAGGCATTTTGTTTAGTAGTTATTTATTATAGAG
Source organism: Lepisma saccharinum (assembly GCF_977018435.1). Taxonomy (NCBI): domain Eukaryota; kingdom Metazoa; phylum Arthropoda; class Insecta; order Zygentoma; family Lepismatidae; genus Lepisma; species Lepisma saccharinum. The sequence goes on along the minus strand of NW_028143480.1, from coordinate 66,859 downwards.
TATCTAATTCTTAATTCTATAAAAAAGGGTATAAGCTTGTCATATGATCCCGGGACCTCAATATATAAGCAGTCACCAGCAGAAACAGTATAAACAGTGCCAGAAACCATGTTTGAGTGCTTAATTCTGTAAATATTTCTCCCTACTGAAATTTTAACATCACCCTCAGGGGTTGTAATAAATTGCAATTGCCCACCTACAGGTAATTGGTAATAATTTAAATTATTGTTAAATATGTACAATATTTTGCCTGTTTCATCATCAAAATCTGTAAGTATGCTGTTCAGATGAATAATTAACAAGCCACTCAGCTTAGACAGCATATCAGGAGAGGCTTGTGGTGTTGGCAGCTCCATAATACCTTGTTTTTTAAACCCAAATAAGTTCATAGGCATGTTTATTTATTTCAAATCATGCTCTGTAATTGGGCATTTATCCCCATTTTTCAAATCACAATGACCCCATGGTAAAGTATGAATGCCACATGATAAAATATATCTCTTATCATCATGTGGGTCCAGAGCTACTTTTCTTACAATATTGCTAGTCAATAAGTGATCCACACTCTGAATTCTGGATTCTGATGTTTTGATTAAATTCTGGGATTTGATGCAATTTTTATAATCTTCAAATTGGAGCTCTTTTTTCACAGTTACTTTGCCAATACCCTTGGCCTTTTTGGCAGCAACACCACTACATGTTTTAAAACTGTACATCTTGGCACTTAACCCAGCAAATTCCACAATAACATCACCAAGTGTCTCATCTTTTAACTTGCCAGGCACCTTTTTGTTGTGGGGTTGAATATTCAAATGGCCTGGCAATTCACTGGTGTCAAAATATTTAAACAATTCAGGCTGTGCTATATCTTGATAAACATCTTCTGTTTTAATATCAAGAATAAAACTATCCGTGTCCATGTACATCAATTTTACACGATCCTTATAAAAAGGTTTCAACACATCATAATACAATATTAACATATGTAATTTGGCATTTTCCAATATTGCAGCCCCTACATAAATAGGTTTATCAAACTTAATCTTTGTTTTTTTCATGTTGAAAAGTGCCATATTTTCATCATAAATTCTTCTGTAATTGAAATTAGGCTTTGCAACCAATTTTTTGCTCAGGCTGGGGTCAGTAATTATTTTAACATCGGTATGTTTTCTGACATTTTCAATTGTTTTGCCATACACTGAATTCACCATCAATTTAAACAAGCCCTTATCAAATTGGCTCTTTGCAGATGTTCGAAGCTCTGTGTTTGTATCAATATATGGTTTCAACCATTCTGAGTGCCTGAACCTTAAGACTTTGCCAAGTTTGGTTACTTGAACACCATGTTTCATCAGGAACTGGAGGTTTTTGTAATATATGACATAGCCTTGTTTTGGCTCCAGTGTCATCATGAGCTTCTTCTGTTTAGAGCCAGGTGAGCACTGAACCTCAGGAATTGGGGGCAGATCAGAAAATTTGTTATGTAAATCATCTGGAATTGTCAGATCAACCTCTAAGAATAGGCCATAGTCACTGTCATCAAAATCCTTAAGATCTTCAATATTGAAATCTTCAACCCATTCAAGCCCTGCATATGGCAATTTATCCATCATAGCATGACCATAGAGGCTGTTTGCATCCACATACAGTATATAATTTGATGGCAATTCTGGATTATAATCAGGCATATATTTGTTATTTGCTCTGGCATATCTCTGAGAACATTGCACCGTCCCTCCTCTTATACATTGCTCCATAAACAGATACATATTTTGATCTGGGATCAGATCCAATTGCTTTTTGGTGTTTAAAAACATTGCATCCCATGCTAGGCCCGGGGCACTGAAAAAATATACTGGGTCCAGTTTATAATTTTGCATAGAAGATTTTCTGAATGCCTGCAATATATCAGCTAAGAGGGTCACATCAAGTTTTAAATATGCCATGTGATAATCACCAAATGTCTGGCATTTTAAATTGTTCCACATCAATTGGGCATGGTGATAATCATCATCAGTGATTCCAGATCCTCTGATTTTGCTGTAAAACTGTTGTTTTGGTGGCAGAGAACACTCATCAAATTTAGAAAAATCTGTAACATAATCATATGGATATACACCCTTCCACCTAATTAATTTCAAATCCTGATTTGGAAACAATGCACATGTGATTTTGAATTGATCATCAGATAATTGAGTGGCCAGTGTAGCCAAGCTAGCAGATAAAATTCTGTAAGAATCAAGAAATCTTATGTGAATAAGAACACCATTAACTTTAATTATTTTGCTAATAGATATATATTTCTCATCATTTTCAGCTAAAATATTTAAATTCTGCTTGTCAAACCCCTCATATCTGATCAGATGATGGAAATCATAATTGGATGCTCCATGGCAAAATATGGGGACAAATTTTGGTCTCTTGATCTTAATATTACAGCTATTACACAGGGCCATTAAGAATTTACCATCTGTATGAGAATGGTGATGTACCTTGATATTTGTATCTGAAAATTCAGAATCACATACCGGGCATTTTTCTGCATTGTTGAAATCTTCAATCTGTTTCTCTGTTAAAGGCAACATGGGTTTTGATTTTAATAAGATGTTAGATGCTATGTTATGGCACTCATTTTCTATTCTATGTGCAAATATTTTGATGGCATCTGGTCCCATGTATGAATCTTTTTTACTAACAACACCATCCTGTACAACCACATAATAAAAGCTGGAAGGTTCATGTAGCTGGTATGGTGTAAATGAAGATTCTTCAGGATCTGGATTGCAGAATGCAAGAGGTTTGAGGTTTGATTCAAAATCACAGACAATATATGCTGGGTGTTCCAACAAGGCTTCAAACTTTTTGAATTCTGCATTTTCTCTTGGATTGGGCATCACCATATGAACAGGTTTATGGTTCCCACAGTATTTCAGATGCTCAATTAACTTGTTTTTTGCAATTTCTGCATTTTTTTCCCGAACCCCATTCACCATTTTTTGACCATCAAATACAGTTAAACATCTTCTGCACAACTTAAATATTCTATTAGATTTGTCTAGTTGTGTTCTGACTAAAGCTTCAAGATTATGTATCAGAGTGTAATGGTGTGTATCATCCCCTTCAATTAAGAGCAGATCAATCGGAACAGCAGATTCATCATCAATTGTACTGATTCTGAGAGGTTCTATCAAGCAATTGCCACGGCCAGTGGAACAAATAAATACATTAATACATAATTGTTTGCCATTGATATGCCTGGCCTTTTTTTCAAATTTATCAATATTCTGAACAGACATTGGATATTCCAAACCCTCCATTGCATCGTCAAAAAGATGTTCATGTTGTTTGTAATAACTTATTCTCTGAGGATTCCTTGAAACTGGGTACAAAGCAGCTAAAATACACCACAAAAAGCATTTCTCATCATTATTTTCAATATTAACCACAGCTTGTTTGTTTTTAATATTGGCAGGTAATGGCAAATATGTAGATCCTTACAATGGGCTGAATTCAGAAATATTAACATATAACTTGTGTGGAGATCCGCATAGGCTCCATCCAGACTCTTTTGCCGCAAATTCAGAGTGTTTAATATTCAATTGATCTATCAACCTGCTTATTATTGTGTCTGAATTTGCATTTGAATATACCGGTACAGTTTCTGTTATGTGGGGCTGTGTAAATTTTGTGCCGTTTGGTTTCTTATATTGTGCAAACAATTTGAGGGACAGCTTATAAGAGCCATTTTGTGCATTAAGAATTGCCTGCACATCAGGATTTACACTGTTCAAAAAATTCTTAATATCACATCTTGGCTCTGATACAAACCGATAATCCCTAAGTTGGGTATTAAAACTGCTATGGATGGGTGCATAGCATGGCTGCTTTGCAGGTCCAGCATTAACAGGTGCTTCATGCTCTCTTTTCAGACCAGATGTGGATGGTTGTGGGGGCAATATTGATGACTGTGCAGAGCAAGAGCCCACATGTCTATTGAAATATGCCTTGCTAAATATTTTATTGCATTTGGGGCATATTTTAATGGGAGTTCTGCATTTGTCTGGGTTACAATTCCTTTGGTGTCTGTCCCAATTGGGGCTGGATATATTCTTATTACACTGATTGCAATATTTTTGATTCGGCATTTTTTGTTATTGGTTTATTATATATATTTCCTGGGTTTCAATTCAAAACTCTATGCTGGATAAAAATATCAGTTGGGTTCAGCACTGTGCTTTGTGTGTGTGTGTATGTGTATGTGTGTATGTGTGTGTGTGTGTGTTAATATTTTTGGCTTTGGTATTTATATAAAATTTCCTGGGTTTTAAATCTAATCTCTATGCTCATCTTATGACAGGTTGTAAAGCCAATAGCCCACAAGTGGAAAAAAAGAATAAATATTCATTCACACTGACCTTCCGCAAATACCTGCACGAACATGCATATCTTGAATGGCAATGACCCAGCACTGAGTATTATGTATTGATTTTTGTATAACAAGCTGGGACAGATATAGGCCTGACTCTAAATGTGAGTGGATTACAACAAACAAGCTAGATGTAACAAATATCAGGCAAAATATTGTTCAATATATATTTAATATGAATATTAAATCAAGCAGGCCTGTAAGTATGAGAAGCACTGTAAAAACACATCTATTCTCCTCAGCCACTCTCACAATACTGGCTGATGCAATACTCGGGAATTTCTGTAAGTACTGGCGCTGAGGAGAAACATGCAAAACAAAAATCAATACTACCGTCTCGGGAATTGCACACATTGCCACAGAGGTGAAACATGCAAACATATAATATAAGAAATAAGAGTGTCACGGAGCAATTCTAGAGGGGCTCTGCATATTGCATTGTTTTAATATTAGATAAACAAATTGAAGCTGGTATCCAATTGAACTTAAACTAGAAGTAAATATGTATGTGTATGTATGGGTTTTTGCTTAATTTCAGGTATGGCCAAAAAAATATCAATTTTTGACAAGTTTATGGACAAAAATCTGGCTGATGCAACTTTTGTAAGTATGTGCAAATCAATCTGAGGGGGCTCATCATTTGTACACTGTAGTGTCAGGGCATTTTTACAAAAAATCTTGGATTAGACAGAGTTCCACACTTGGCCGATTGGGGCATATGCCCGATTTGCCATTGTTTTAAGTATAGGCAAATTCAATCTGAGGAGCTCATCATTTGTTGTGCTGGTAATAGCATCAATACTACTACTATAGTCACATTATTCAAGAAGACAAAAACCTAATTTTATCTAGTGTCAACAGAAAAATTAACTGAAGGGAAGGGGGCTCGAGCCCCTCCTGATTCCCACCTTGGATACGCGTTATTAACAATAACACTGAGTTATAGAACATTTTCCGTCTTGTCTCGATAATTATTTCTCTCAAATTATCATCGGTGTTGCCAGTCGATGAAATATTTTGTAGAAAAAAGATAATAAAGCTCACGAGAAAAATGTGTCACCATACAATGGTATCAGTGGCGTGCCCAAGGGGGGGTTGATGGGGGTTATAACCCCCCCCCCCCTTTGGCCCAGTATTCCTGAAAAAATAACGATAAAGGAAGGAAAATATGACAACATGAGGGCTGACTACAAAGAAAAAGTATACATAACCCCTCCCTTTCGAAAATCCTGGGCACGCCACTGAATGGTATTGATCAGAGCACAGCTCAAAAGCTAAAAAAGAAATGTTGGGCACAATATACCATCCATATACACCACATTTTTAAATGTCTTGGAGGGGGGGGGGCTCATTATCGAATCCCATAGTAGCATTGCGTTTACTTACGTGTATGTTTTTTGTTTTTCTATTCATTCATATTGTCGGGTCATCAGTCAACTCAACACCCATCCTCATCAACTTATAGGCTGAAATGCAAATGAACTTAAATAAAATGTTGATCTCTGGAATGTGATAAACAGATACTCTGAGTATTGTGTGAAACTTTCAAATTGTTCACATAATTTCCCCCTGAGACAGTGACGACGACAAAAAGGGGTTTACGCGCAAAACTCAATCCTCAGTCGGTCAGTCCATTCTGCTATCCTCGCCTCCCTAACGCAAAAACCTTGCTAGTGTAATTTTAACCTCACATAAATATTTTATATCTGATAGTTTACCCGTATATTCTACCACAAAATATCCTTGCCCTCCTCTTAGCAATTTTTATTATTTTTTTTATTGCAATCGAACACAGTGATCGCTAAATGTGAGTAAGCTAAACATTCCAGAAAGAAATATATGTTGACTACTGCCAACACTGCAAACGCTGCCAAAATCCTTGGTACCCTGGCTTCCCAGACCTATGTGCTTTGAATAGGGAAACGCAGGATGAGGCGAGCGCGGGCAGACCCAAACTTATGGTCGGGGCTGGGGTAACTCAAGAGAAGCGGCTGCTTTTGCTCTTGGAAATCTGCAGAAACGCGGATCGGGTATGGGATCGGGTGGGTCGCCAAAGGCACTTCGGGATCGTTCGGGACTGCATCCAGGAAGGCCAGATGGTGCAGACGACACTAGGCAGTCAGTAGCTTGTTCGTGTGGAAATCTGAATTTCTTCAGTGGAAGTTCACAACGATAATTGTCGAATTTTCATGTTCAGGGAAGACGAATAAAATATTTATTATTTTCTTATTGTGTTGTGGGTACGCAGTGCGTACCTTGCATACCCAGAATGCACGTCGCTGGTATTTACAAACACCTGCAGCATGTAAATATGTAAGTGTTAGAATAGTATTGAAAACTTGTTACAAATACTTACAATATGTGTATGAAAATGTTGTCATCAAATTGCGTGGCCAGGGTAAGAAACAAAATTAAAAAGTGGATATTATCAGTGGCGTCGCGTGCGGTTCGCATACGAGTGTTCACAATAATGGTTTTGTACTAAATGTAGATTTACTCCTCTCCCTTGTAACTTCATCTTCAATTGAAAAAGTGAGAATAACCGTTCGATTTATTTTCAACAATTGAAGCATTTCACCGAATAACGCTGTATGGCACTTTTGGGAATGTGCTGAGTTACCAGTGGAATCATGCTGCGGCCCTGCGCGTTTGCATAACGTTTTATGTTTTTCTACTGTAGTCCAGTAACATACAACAGGTTTTATCCATTGTTCTCTCACTGATATGTGCCATACAGCGTTATTCGGTGGAATGCTTCAATTTCCCCCCAAATACATGCTATATTTGAAGTAATACAAGAAGGACCATGTCCCTCTCCCCCTTAAAATCTGCCAGGTTTAGCGAATTCTCGCTAAAGTTTGCAACTATGTAGCACAGACATTTTCGAGTCCCCTTAGACATGCCTTGTATATCCTGCACTCTGGTACCGCATGTAAGAAGTATTTCTGCTTGCATCAGTGTTCGCACAGCGAAGTGAACATCTTCGGGGTGTAGTGGCCAACAGCCCCTTAGCTGTCAGCTCTATGCAATACACACAGCAATTGTGTTAACGCCCTGCGTGGAACACCGTTGGAGTCAGTGTTGCCAACTATCTAGAGAAGTTATCAGACGTGAATGTAGTCGTGTCACAGAAATTGTGTGAATATACTCGTACATCAAACATAGTATTTTTTTCGAATAAATATACGTATGCGTGTGTGCATTTAATATGTATGTAATTTAAGACATATACATGAGTGTTCATGTGCTCATGCGAACATTATCAGGCGACGTGTCTGGATATTATACAATTAAATTAAAGTGGCTACATAACAAAAGAACTTTCAAATGTAGAAGAGAAGAGAACAATTTCAATAACTGCCCATACAGCACACATCTTCAAGGGACACCCACAACGTCCAATTCAGATCCATGGATATTCTGGATGTCCATAAGATATCCTATGGATGTCCCATTCTGGATATCTAGAATGGGATTGCCATGGGATATCTCGAACTTTACATCCAGAGAATCTCCCATCTTGGATATCCATAGGATATGTGTTATTACGTCCATGTGTTATCACAAATTTGGCATAAATGTTTTGATATCCGTGTAAAGATTCGGTCATAGTATCTAGTCTCAATTATGTGAGCACTCAAACTCTGTTATGCAGTAATAAATCGTAAATTAAACACATTTACCACCAAAAACTAAATATGCTGACCAAGGCAGTAATTTATTTTATTTTAATAAAACATAAACTAAACGTAACGTTTAACGACTTAAAAGAGAGAGAAATGCGATATTTAAACACACGAGAGAAACAGGACATGACATAGAGTGGGATGAGGCTAAGCAGATAGGAAGGGAGAAGAGAATGCTAGTGAGAAAATGGAAGGAGGCCAAGGAAATAGAGAAGAAAGGTGAAGAAGACACAATGAACTGGAATGGGGGACTGAAGTTAAACAAAGAATGGAAGAAGGTGTTAGAAAGAGTGGAAAGGACAAGAGAGAAAGAGGAGAGGAGAAGGAAGAAAAATTAAGGAAAAAGAGCGTGAGATAAAAAAAAAGTCCAACCACATTCTACATGTAAATAAATATGTTTAGCCTTTTAGGTGAAAGTACAGTTGACAAGGGAAAGCCACCTGCTAGAAAGTTCCAGAACAACTTTCTAATAGTCTGGAGGGAGAAATGTTTGTGTATACATGTATATAATGCCCTGTTTTTGTATCTTGTTACATTTGCACTTGATACAGAGTCTGAAGAAGACCTTGCTAGAAGGTTGAAACGTTACGTTTAGTTTATGTTTTTATTAAAATAAAATAAATTACTGCCTTGGTCAGCATATTTAGTTTTTCATATCATGGAAACAAGGCTTAATGGTGTTATAATTTACCACCAGAATTACATTGCCCGTAGGCCCATTGCCTTTCCAGAGAGTCACGCATGCGCAAGTTGGCACGAGGCAGTTTGCATGAGGACGTTGCCTTGCGTGGTAGTCAAGAATAAGGGCTGCTTACTATGCTTATGAGTGTGAATACAAAGCACTTTTCGGATGTGTAGATATGTGTGTGTGTGTGAGAGAGAGAGAGAGATAGAGAAAAAAAGAGCGAGAAGAGTGCTTGTTCTAAGCATATGTGTACTCGAGGTCTTCGATATGTGTAAACCTATCCCAGGAATGTTCTTTTCGAATCCAAAGCATGCGCGAAAAATATCAGCATAATGTCCAGATTAGGTACAATTATAGTCCAGAATATATCCATATCCACAATGAAATAAAAACATCACGTGATTTCATGTCCAAAAGTCAGTCATCCACCCATACAGCACAACATGGTTTCAGATACGTTAACAACACATAAGTCGTGAAACATTGTAACATTGCGGCAATGTTGCAGAACATTACAAAAATGTTTCGGGTAAGTTTCAGTAATGTGGAAATGTCCGCGAACATAACACAACATTGATAATGTTACAGAAACATGTAAATGTAACATTACCGACATTACAGACATATTTCCATTAGGTTGCATAATATGTCAGTTACATTACTGCAATGGTATTTTACATTGTGGTTATATTGCATGTATTCATGGATGGCATATTTGAGGGGGGTTATTGGGGTTAAGCCCCTTCAAAAATTATTACAATATTAGCATGTAAATCATTTCCTGAAAATACAATTCACAGGATTTTACTTAGAAAACTAGGTTTAGGCAAGATATCTAAATGTATTTATTTTACCTCTCATGAATTGACCACATATCTTAATTGTAGCAATTAATATAAGGGGAGAAAAACTGCATAAAAGTACTGGATATTAATTCATTAATATCAATTAACAGATAGAGCTAAAAAAAAAAAAACTCAAATGAAAATGAAATATTGACAACTAAATCACTAAATTCTAAAATAACATCAAATTTGTATAAAATAGTGTTTTACATGCTATAATAAAACTCTCCCTGGTTTGTAACACCATGTCATGAAGAAGATTGGATTTGAGTGATGTTATCAGCATCATGCTCCAGTCGCTATCCATCCCCTTTACCAATTGATGAGAGGCTGGCAGGATGTAAAACATTTTGCAGAATCATGGTCATCTGATAATTCGATTCTGTCTGCATTTCTCAGGGATAACAGGGATAATGTTCAACTTTCATGGTTTTTCAACCTACACAGTGGTCAAACTATCAGTATTACACAGGAATATTCCAAATTAGATTTCAAATGTTACAAATTGAGTATGTGGTTTTAAAGTATATAACTTCCATATACTAAAAATTACCATGTTTAAATTCTGGTATATTCTGGTGTAACATATTGCTCTGTTTTGTAATATTCCTGTTAATAACAAAAGAATCAAGACGTGACTTCAGCCTTTCATCTCAAATAAAATAATTAAATAGAACACTTGCATGTTTGTAGTTTATCAAAACCTTGTACGTACCTACTTGAAATTCTTGACAAGTCTGCATTCTAATAATATTAATTGTGAAGTATTATGTATTATTCTATAAACTTGAAATACCTCTGGAGATCATGCAAAGGGTCCTAAAGTAACCTGAATTGGAAGACAATGTCTCTTATACTTACATAACTGGAGAATGGAGACACACATTGACCATGAAAAGAGATTCAGTTAATGAACCAGTAAAAAAATTTAAAAAACTGGGAAAAACTACCTGTTCACAAGAGAAATGCAAAATGGATAAAAGCTAAACTTCAGGAATTTTTGTGCAGTAACATTACAAAAATGAGAAAACGCCAGACAATTGTTATGATGTTTGGCCGGTTTGAGCCTACACTGTAAGAAATATAAATGAGAGCCTTGTAATCAAGGGGTGTCTAGTTCGATACACAGTGGAGGTACATATCTGTGTATAGTGTGTTTAAAGCAACAATAACAACCAAACAAATATAAATAAAAATACTTTGATACAGTTATGATGCCAGCGAGTGCTCAGGCACAATTCATGTCCAAGGGCTTCCCCGATGGCACAGTGGTAACGTCATTGCCTTGTAATCAAGGATCCCAAGTTTGATATCTGGTGGAGGCACATAGTGGTTCACATCCTACTTTAAACTGTAGGTCAAGTCCCAATTAGACTTACTGTGCATAAAGTGAACTTAAAACACCAAATCAACCAACCAACCAAGCAATTCATGTCAGCATTGAAGTTCAAAAATTACACATACATTATGTGGTTATGGTTATTATGAAAAAAAAAACATTTTTTCATAAAATATATCCTTTATTTTTATTTTTGTTGTTTAAATACACTTTTTTCTGTAGTTCAGAAGAATTCCATTGCAGGTTCTGCAATATACCCTCATGTTGGAGTGGAATAACATTCAGTTCCTTCCTGTAAAGGAAATAGGGTCATGTGTAACATCAATTCGGAATTAACATTCTAGACAGAACTTTCATTTAAAGAAAAATATTTTGCATCAGTAAAATAACAAGCCAGATTTTTTTAACTTCTAGTTCCCATATACCAAATATTCTTAACTTCAATTTTATTTCTAAAATATATTGTGTGTGATAATATCTGCAAAAGAATACCTATGCCACACTAGGGCTTCTAAACAAAGATGACTTTCATCAACAAAAAAGACCAACTTCATCACAGAAAGAATACTCCAGCTGCCTCCATGATGGAGTGGAGTAGTTATCACAACATGCTATGATGCCAAGGGTCCCGGACCGAAGCCTGGCATAGGTATTGTGAGTGTCCATTCATCAATTTCAGCATCCCCATCTTTGCGATTAGTCAAAAGTGGCAGAAATACAAAGTAAAATAAGCCAATTCAATCAATCAACAATCAGGAATATTGCACAAATTTGGAAGACATTTAATTTGAAAATAAAAACGTTGCAACAATGTGAAAAGTGATCAATAAGTTATCGGGAAATTGTGATTTGACCAATGTTTGAAGATGAAATTTTGGCATTCTGGGCTGTGCAACAAGCTACTGCATAACATGCCAAGTTTTCTTGTGACATGATAGAGTTGCAAAAAATCTAGCTTTTTGAATGAACTGTTTCTTTTTTCGATAAAAAGCAGGCTTTTTTTTAAAGAAAAAACAACAGAAATTTTGGCTTTTTACCAATTGCAGTTAACCTATTTCACTTGAAGTTATTATTAGGAGTTTACAGGTTTGTACTCACATATTTTACAACTAGCTACAAAAATTTTTACATGATGCAGCAGCAGCCAAGAGACATATATTGGCCAATCTCATATTGCATAGTGGTTCAGCTACAATTTTAATCCTAGCTTACCGAGGAAGAGGGGGAGGGGGGGGGGGTTTGCAGTCCAACCACCTCTTATTTTTTAGATTTTTCAACTGTTTGAAAATAAATTACATGGTTCCCTGGAATGTTCCTAATATTTCTGTATTACTTCTGCTCATAAAAACATAAATGTAATGTAATTAGGAGGCAAAATGCACTTGGGGGACATATCATGCGTCATCTTTGAATGCGTCTCATTCGAGATACTCATGCCAGTGACAGTGTACAATTAGTTGGTAATGATGGTAATTATTGTAATAATTATATTTAATAAACAACTGCACTTCTACAAACAAAAAATCATTAATAAAAATCATGGGTTTTGCGAGTTTTAGGGAATGATAAAATATATGTGACACACTCATGTAATAATTGGTTATTATTTTTTTATTTGTGGTAGTAATTTCTGTAATTATTATAATTAATAAATAACTAGCCATATATAATCAGCAAAGGAAGCAGTGATTCAATAATAAAATGGTTTCAATGTGACACCCCCACTACCATGCGTTGCTTCGGTCTGAATGTTCTTTCTCTATACTTAACAAGATTATTAGCTACTTCATCCAAGATTAAGATTTAGTTTAGCCTGCAAATTAGAGAGAACAATTTGCAAGTACTGTTGTTGGAAAAAGGCCAGATTTTTATATAAGGTACCTTTCATAAAAATAAATGGACCTCTGGAGTGGAATAAATTAAATGCTCTTGCCTTGTAATAAGAAGGGGTCTGAGGTTCAATCCTCAATGGAGGCAGAGTGCTTTGGATCTAATTTCAAACTGTAGGTCCAGTCCCGATCTCTTAAATATTTTTTTGCCATTTGCGGTCAGTCTTATTTGCTTCTGCTTCAGTTTTAATGCCAGTGCATTTCAACAAAAGGTCCGTTGCACCCAGGGGTTGACAACTAATTTAAATCTAATTTCATATTTGACAGCAAGCCTATACATAATTGAACTATGTATTACTTTTTATGATTATGCCATAGTTTATATATTAATATTGATTATCATTGAGAGTGCATTTAAAGATCAGAAATGTATTTCTTGGGATCAGGGCATCGACTTTTAAGAAATAAATTTAGTAGGCTGTGATCTCAAAGGTGAGAACCACTGCAACAAGTAGCAAAATTATATCACTAGTTGCTCCATGTCAAGGTTTAGCCGCCATTTAACCAAATTATACATTATGTACTGGAAAGCCAGAATACAAATGTATTTTACCGAACACAAACTTTAATGTAAAGAGATTTCATACAAGATTCTCAAAAGATAGAGGAGTATATTATTTTTTGCTTCATGTAAATTATCCTATAACAAACTCAAGCATTGAAAATCATATCATACTATTAGGTTACATTAAAAACACACAAAACTACTCTAGTTATGTGAATATTTTTATACTACATAGATATATTTAATAAGCCTACCGAAATATGAAGATTACACTCTGAAAGAGCAGCCCATTCAAAAAAAGCCAGCTTTTTTGAAAACATTGTTTATATCTAGCTACAAATTCATATTGTAAATTGTATTTTATATTTAGAAATGAGTGCCTATTTTACAGTAGGGAGATATACGAAAACCATGCAACAGGAAAAGTACTGCCAACTCCTGCATTTTCATTGATTTGAGCCACTTTTGTGAAAAAGCTCAACCAAAAATAGCTACGGAGAAAAAAAACTTGTTTTTTTCCCCCAAAAAGCCAGTTTTTCCGATCACTTCCAACTCTATGAGATTATAAAACAAACATGGAATGACAGTTATTCTATACATTTATATCAAAACTTTTACAGCAATTCCTTCAGTCAAGCATCTCAAACTCACTATGCCACATCTAAGGGAAGGGATAGATGTGCCAAAATGAGACTTCTTTTTCTAATGTCTGTGATTTAAGAATACAATAGGCTCAATTTTGGAAAGGGAGAAAATAAATTAATTATGAGCCCTGTATGTTTGTACAATTTCTCAAAGAACCAAAACCATTCTTGGAAAAAATTCTGCATCTCACATAAAAAATGATAACACAAACACTTTATTGCCTCCCTACTGGCATAGTGGTAACGTCGTTGCCTTGTAATTAAGGGGTCCCAGGTTCAATTTCCGGTGGAGGCACCTAGCAGTTCGGTTTCCACTTTAAACTGTAGGTCTAGACCCGATTAGCTTATCTGTGCATAAAGTGAACCTAAACAAAAAAACACTTCAAACCGCAAGTAACACTTTCTTATGCTGTGCGAAAGTCACACAAAAGGACAAACAGGAATATATGTCTGCTATGTAATTTAACCAACATTTGCAAGGCTGATTTGGAAAATAAATTTGCATTTCATTGTCTCTGGATTCTGAGTTTGAAGTGGAAAATGTTACATGGGGATGTTTGATAGAGCCTTGGGGTTAGTTTGGGGATGCTCATGTAGTTTAACATGGTGACAGTGAGACAACTAGGGTGGAGGGGTGCTTGCGAAAATGTTTTTTTTTTTTTATGAATTTTTATGCTTGCCATATGGAGGGAAAAAGTTTCACCAAGTTTGCTTGCTATATATGCCTTTAGTAAGCTGTCTGATGGGAGCAATAGCAGATATCTATATCTTGCTGATGCCAATGTTCTCACTGTAAATGAAGGAGAATGTGATGGTAGATTACACTTTAAAACTAGCACAACCACAAGCCGGGCAAATATCTAATTCGTAGTTAGGTTTCTGTAACTTCACTGTAAATATGTTAATCTGAATCAGTGTATTGCTTTTCATGACTTTTGAGAGTAAAAAAATGCAAATTATTCCAGTTTCCATTACATCATTATAACTTACTTGTTTTGTTTGTTGTTTCTGACTTTGACCCGCACACGCCACTTCTGCCATATTAGACACCTCTTGCTCTAGCATTTGTCCAGTGTTGGTGAACAGATCCTAAAAGAAGAAATTTTATGAATTAAATCAGTAGTAATTTATTTCTATTTAAATTGGATTCCTAATGTGGATGAGTACTCAAATAAATTACTTATAAATTAACATGTGAAATTCTCGGTAGTGCATAGAAGACAAATTGCAGAAACAATAATGCAACCTTGGATATTGGGTATATTCTACCCCAGCCCGAACACAACCATTACTTGCAACAGTCAGTAATGAACTGACAGGATTATTTTGATGGGTGACTGATAGTGGAATTAATGTGTAGAGTATAAAAAGGGTAGTGGTGGAACCTACACCACATGCAAGGTTGGAGTTAATGTTTCATTTCCCCCATAACATTGCAATTGAACATTCATTCCCCTCCAACTGTGCGACCATTATTACCATTACAGCAAATTACTTTTCCCCCACAATTTAATAATGGAAAATTATTCATCCTTGTAGCATTTTAAAATAATAGGATTCAATTGTCCGGAATGGCACAGCAGCATTTATCAATCGTAGCACACTTTTGATGGACTTTCAATTCATCCAGCACTAAAATTGTTGCTTGAGAATAAGAAATATATTAGGTGTATTTTTTTATAAGAGGCATTTTCCTGGCTATGATGTTTATATAACTACATATTAACCATTCAGTACCACGAAGGTCCACCTAACTAGCAGACTCACATTTTCATTTGGTTGACAACCCCCAACCCCTCTCATACAAAAATTCCTGGGTGCACCTATGCATGCACATATGTTTAAAACAAATAAAACTGATTGAATTTTTTGATATTCTCCTCTCCTCGATTGCTGACCTTCCTTGGAACAATTTGGTTTGATTTTAACCACATGCCTATGTATGCAGGGCATCTCAAGCCTCACCAGAAAATAAGTCATACCTCCATTCTCACAAGACTGGAGAAAAAAATGAGTAGAGAACATACTTTTGCTCTCAAAATGTAGATCACAAAATTTAAAAACAGTACTGCCAGATACAATGAAAGGAAAACATGCATTCTCTGCTTACAAGTGATACACCTAACTGAGTAACTTAACGACTGGTGCAAGTAAATAATAAATAAAATTAGAAATTAAGTTTCGATTAATGGTGAAAATATTGGAAAAGCTGACTAAATATCTAGTGATATGGTCATTCCAAATTTTTAGAGTGGTGCTTACTTAACCCATGCACATAACTGCCTAACCTAACAAGAGGCATGGAAACTAATAATACAACACAATCTCTTATGAATTAGTGTGTATCTCGTAACAAACATTCCTCATATTACAATGAATAATGAGACCAGATTCAATAATAATAATAATAATAAAAGCATTAGCTTCATCACCTGGCACAGTTGGTCACTGTAATAGGAACGACTGAAGATGACCGGACCCTTCTCCAATTTTCTTCATATTTGGCATACTCACTAATTGAGGCCTCATAATCACGAATCTGAAGTTAAAAGTTGTCGGAAATGTCTAGAAATTGCAAAATAAGTGAAAATAAGGAGTTAGTTTTCGGAATGGAAACAGTCTATTTTCGCAAAATTTTTTGTTGCACAAGCAAATATATATATATTCCTGATACTACTACGACATGAAATTTTAACTATGTTTGCCTAACCTAACCACACGTCAATGGTTCGTTGGGCTAGCGTCAATGGTTCGCAAATATTTTGCAATTTCTAGACGTTTCCGACAAATTTTAACTTCAGATTCATCATTAGCAGGCCCCAATTAGTAAGTATGCCAAATATGAAGAAAATCTGAGAGGGGTCCGGTCATCTTCAGTCATACCCTGTAATAATATACATGTAACCAGTCACAGCACTGTGACACTACTGCAAGTCATGGCATGCTGTATCTTTCAGAGGGCTATGGTAGCCAGTACCATGTCTGTTTTGTCTATAATTGTATACTTAAATGTAAACAGAATTTTGATTAAGAGTGTCATGTACATTTTGTGTTATCAACGGCTAATTTTATTATTGCCACCAAAGGAGCTGAAGTAACAAGAATTGAGATTCAAAAATAATTTACAATTTTACTTCGTGCATGTTGTAGATCCCATCCATATTTTAAAACAAAGTCTGATTGCATAAGTTTGCAAGAATGTGACAATTATATGTTTGCAAGCAATGTAATCAAAAATAGAGTTGGGGAAAACAGCTTGGAGACATGTGCGAACATGTAACAAAAAATATATTTGGGCCATTTATACAGTATGCATAAACCTGACCTGCCTAACCTACTGACGTATGCATCCAATAGGTGAAATAACCTAAACTTGACTTACCTATACTATTCACATATTTATTCCTGCTATAAATAGGATGCACACATGAGTAGGTTAGGCAGCTCAGGTTTATGCCTACAAAAGGGCAAAAAAGGTTTTTGTTACATGTCAGCACATATCTCGAAGCAGGCATAGCTGTTGCTACCTACTCATCTAGCCAGTGTGTAAAATTCAAAAAACTGCATGACAATGGTGCTGCCATCAATTTACACATTGTAACTATATCGCAGAATGAATTAGTTGAAACGTGAATATTTTTAGATAGAGGCTGGGAACGTAACAACTTATATGGTACAAGGTATTCTACACCTCTTCACTATACACACGAAAGATAGAAAATTTTCTTTTCCAAACAATAGGGTAAGTTTTGTGCAAAATTAGGGGGGGGAGGTATAATGTAAATGCAAAAGGTGTATATTTAGGCCACAGCTTCTTCAACAGGTGATGAGAATAGCATATGGAATTGCTATCACAACAGCCCTAAACCTGGCCTGCCTAACCTAACAAATGCATTTAGGAATGTAATACCCCTTCACACCTACATTGCGGGCATTGTAAAGTATTTACGGAAGAATTTTAATGCTTCAAATTTGAGCTGCCTAACCTAACAATGAAAGCATTTTGGTCTGTAATAATTATTCATAACAACGTCAAGTGACATTAGCAGCAACAGCAGTCCACAACGGAACACTTTCCAGTATTCTTCCACGTTATTTTATTTGTGCGTGCTGGAAATGTTCGGTAAGACTGCAGAATATGGGCTGCTTAGGAGGAACGCGATTCATAATTTTTTGGTAACGTTTTGTAGTTAGTAATCTGGGAAAGTAAGTTTTAAGGTGCGGAAAAAAAATTGTCTTTAAAAAAACCAGAAAAACGTGTCCAGGTTGGGCGGTATTGAAATCGTAGCAACGAAGGAAAAGGCATATTCCTGCACAAATCTAGCGAAAGTAAAAAATGCCTATGTTGTTAGGTAGCTAGGTTTAGTTCACTTAGCCTAAATAATAATTAGTCATTGTATTTATGCTAATGAAACCTAACCTAACAGGCCTAACCTAACCTTGTAGGCATTCCTCGAAGAAATAATGAAAGAAACTGTGCGTAAACAATATGGACGCGAACGAATGGAGAAATGCATTGCTTTTAGTAGCAGGAAAAACATTTTTCATTGTATTTATGCTATTGGAACCCAACCTAACAGGCCTAACCTAACCTTGTAAGCATTCCTCGTCTGAAATAATGAAAGAAACTGTGCGTCTGTGGGTGGAATCCGGAGCGACAAATCAACTCGAATGCCGCGAAACGAAGGGTCTCACTTATCGCACAACACTTGAGCGCGTAAACAATATGGACGCGAACAAATGGAGAAATGCATTGCTTTTAGTAACAGGAAAAACATTTTTTACGCGCAATAATATAATAGTAATCGTAAAAGGAACACCGGAAAATGGAAGTAGAAGGTACGTACTTTCAGGGGATATAAATTTTGTTTGTCTATTTAGAGGAAAAAAGCAGCCCATGTTCTGCAGTGAGACCAAATGTTCACTTGTCCCTCTGTACCCCAAAAGAAAGTGAAATATCTTGCATTGTTTATGAAGATTTTCTTGTTTATGAACGTTTTCAGTTGATTTTAGCTTTCGGAAATGTGTTATTGTGAAGCAAAGTACGTTTGTTTCCTTAGCATGTTACTTTACTGTGAAGCAGAACAGCCCGAAGACTTCACACAAGTGAATATAGCACCCAAAACGACTTTCCACAAAAGCAGCTATAATTTTACGTAGTTAGGTTAGGATTGTTAGGTTTGGTACTGATAGTCATTTTCGGCATGTTCTTTCGCTATTTTACTGTACATACAAACAATGCTTACCAACAAAAAGTGACGAAAATACTTAGAAATTGAAGATTTTATCTTACGTGTGCCATTCTATGGTATCAAATATATCCGTTATTTGAGCTTTCCTAAAGCTGGAACCACTTTTGCATTACATAAAACATTGAAATCTGTCGATTAAAAAAAATTCTACGTAATTCTCGAGTGGTACAGTGGGTAAACGGTCCCGCGATAGTCAGCCACGCTCGGCAGAATGATAACAAACTCTACATCCTTGATTGCGTTGCACGTAGAAATAGGAATAAATTACACGGTACGTAAATAATTCTGTTGTGTGTGTGTGTGTGTATATATATATTTAATATATGTATGTTCACACACCCTACTTTAATTTCACAATAAAAGTAACATCCTTTTGGTACTAATTTATTTCATGTTGTGAATTCTGTATTTTCGTCGTAAAAAAGACTACTGTTAAAAAAGTAAATATTAATACACTTACCTCTGCCTTTACAAAGACGATTGTTCAATGAAACTTCTTCTTCTTCTTCTTCATGACCCTCACCGCTGGAATGGTAGCAGTCTTGGGCAACGGTCTGAGAACATTGAGGGCTAGAAGTTCGCGCACTAATATAAACTGCACTATATTGGTTCACACTTCACTTCACTGTCACTATAATACAGTATTGATGAGGGATGGAATCAAAAGCGGAGGTCGCACTGTCGGGCAAATCCATAGAGAATCCACATTATAGAGGGGGAAGGAGATGAAAGTAGAGTGGGCAAGGAGAAGGGGAAAGCAACCTTTTGTCGAAGGAGTCTGTGAAGGAGTGCCTGTCGTTGTGTGTTCCATAGCGGGCATTGGAAGAATAAGTGGGTGGGGGTTTGTTTATGTTCTCCGCATGTGCAATTGGGGGAAGGAGTTTGATGTATTCGTGCCAGATGTTCGTTTGTGGTCACGTGTCCCGTTCTAAGGCGTAGGATACAGGTGATCACCTCACGAGGCATTTTTAGATGATGAAACCAGGGTCGAATAGGGAGTTTATCATAGAACCATTTGTAAGCAGTGGCGAAGCGTCCTATGAGGCCAGGAGGCCGGGCCTACCCACGCCATTACTCTTTTAAATGTGTATTTACTTATTTCGTCGAAACATATGTAATGCAATGGAAAAGTTTGGAATTTTCATTTATGATAATTACAAAAAGATTCTAACCCTGTCCAGTCAGTATACGAACTTTCCACGGAGTGAGGCACATTTGCTGGGGCCTCTTCTCTTCACATTCCGTCCTACCATAGAGGAGTTAAGGAGTAGAGGTGGAAGCTACATTTAAACCTCGCTGCGCTTTGAAATTGCATTTCCATCGGTGGCCAGTAGATGGCGCGGCCGTCTTCTTTTGCTGTTTCCAGCACAAATTGGGGGGAGAGCTCTTTCGGTGACAGTCACGTGGGTTTCAAACGTCCTTATTGGTCAGATCTCTTGTATCCCAGCAAGGCTGTTAACAATGGCAAGGGCTTTTTCGCTGGTTCCCTTCCAAGCACCGCTGTTAGGGGTGGGGTGAAGAGATGGGATGGGTGATGCCTGCGTTTCCGCCACCGCAAAGTTCTTCGGAATCTTTTACTCGAAAGTAAGGTTGCCTTTCCTATGCAATTGTTAACAGATTCTTTGAGTGTTTATTTGAAGGCGAAATTGGGAATGTAAAATGTAGACATTTTCAACTGGCGCCTGAATTTTCAAATTCAGTTCTCAAAAAATATGTAATTTTCGCTTGTTGAAATAACGAGTACAGTGTGTGTTTTTTCTATATCGTGTATCATTAAATCAGAATAACAAACATACCAATAAATTCTTCAGATTTACTTGAAAGAGGCCTCCCCGATGGCGCAGTGGTAACGTCGCCTTGTAATCAAGGTGTTCGGGGTTCGATACCCGGTGGAGGCACATAGTGGTTCGGATACCACTTTAAACTGTAGGTCCTGTCCCGATTAGCCTTACATTGCATAAAATGGACTTAAAACACCAAATCAATCAATTAATTTAAAGTAAGACTTCGACCATATCGCTAACACTAAGCCCCATGGTTTCAAGTGCCGGACCCAGTGGCCGAGTGGTTGGCAGACCCTGTGGCCGAGTGGTTAGCAGAGCGCGCTGCAACGCCAGGGGTTCAGGGTTCGAGTCCCGGGTAAGGCATGGGTATTTGTGTCCGTCCAGATAATAAGAAATGAAAATTGAGCTAAAATGAGAAATGAAACACAGTGAATAAAAGTGAAAAACAGCGAAAACTACCGCTTAGGGATATTCCTTCAAAAAAAAAAAAAGTGGTTATCTCATCGCGCTGCAATGCTAGGGGTCCCGAGTTCGAATCCCGCTCAGGTTTGGATGTTTGTGTTTGTCCGAATAATGAGAACCAATGTGAATACAGTGAAACTTGACATGTGTAAAAGATTGTGAAAAATGTGTGAATGACGGGGGATACTGCCGATTAGGGGCATTCCTTTTTTTTAAAAAAAGAAAACGAATAGCACATCGCGCTGCGACGCCAAGGGTCCCGCGTCCGAATCCCGCTCGGGCATGGTTGTTTGTAAATGTCCATTCATCAATTTCATAATTTTATCCCTCATCCCCATCTTCGTAAATTAGCCAAGAGGCACAAAACGCGAAGTAAAATTTAAAAAAAAAAAAAATGAATCAAATCAACCATGGTTTAAAGTGCATCGCCATTATTTTAATTTATCAGTCGTGGCGAAGTCTGAAACGTTATTAAAGGTAGTAACAGTTTTTTGAAGACACCCTTCTGACTTTTTAAAACATATATCTTTTTTCCTTTTCTTCTAGCCTTTCGGAATCCCGATTCAAATTTACGAAATGTCCTTCGTTCCCTAGATATTTAATTTCTTCATATAATTCCGATTCTACGCATTCGCACACACTACTGTCTCAAAGAAGAATGACTCGAAAATTGTTGACACTCTGGCATAGTTGTAAAATGTGGCAAAATGCCCCTTCCCCGTCTGCGGGAAACTTCATTCTCCTAACCAAGTAATTTGCACTGGAATTCCAAATGATGAAGGCCCTCAGCAGCACTGAGCAAAAGGAAAAAATGACGATGACTCATAACTGAAGTACAAACTGGTGGCGGCCACCTCTTTCACCGGCGGAACAATCATTTATTGACTGCAACAATCTTTACTCGCCTCCGCCGCACAAGAAATGAAAATGAAATGAATAACGTGATTCACATAATTTTTGTCTCACTTTGCTCGAAATAAAATTATTTCTTTAAGATAGGGTGACCATTCGTCTCGTTTTGACCGGAACAGTCCCGTTTCATATGCGTGTCCCAGTTGTCCCGTCGATAAAAAAAAAAAGACACTATTTATCCCGTTTTATAAAAGTCAAGGAGTTAGCTTGAAAACCAAGTTCCTGTGTCTTGACAGAAATTCAAAACACAAATCCCGCGTTTCGTGTTAGATATTGATAAGTGATGCAACTTTTTCAGGGAGTTCTGCAAATACTTCTGGCACTCGTCTACTTCAGCGTAGGACTAACATCAAAGGTTGATCAGAAGAGTCCAGAAACACTATGTAGTCAAACCGGGATTATAAAAATTAATAGCTCTAGACAACGAGAGCTCATATTTTACATATATATTGTTCATGATGTATCATTTATGTGATACATACTATAATAAATAATAAAAAAGGTAAAGTGCTCCCCTGTGCTTTGCACCATGCCATGAATGCGTATAGGGGGTGTGGAATTAGGGCCCCACACTTTCTTGATCTCGGCCGAAGCTTGGAGTGATGTGATCAGCACCACACCCCTGGCCGCCTTTACCCCCCAGAGTTTCCTCCAGGTTTCCACTCTATACAACGCTGGGTGATCGCCGGAGCCTCATGAACAGGTGGAAAAAGTCCCGGTTATCCCCCACCGGGGATCGACCCCGGGCCTCTCGCATGGTAGTCAGACGCCATACGGACTTTTTTATACGCGTATATAATAAAGGAATACCCCTATTCGGTAGTCTCCCTCGTCATTCACACACTTTTTCTCAACATTCATACATATCAGTTTTTCCCTTAATTCTCGGTTTCTCTCAAACATGCAAGTCCTAGCCGGGATTCGAACCTGGCACCCATGGCTTCGTAGCGTGCTATGCTAACCACTCCGCGAATACCGACTGAGCTACCGCGGCTACTATAATAAATTATAATTATAATGATACGTTAATGACAATTAATGACAATAATTTTATAATTAGTCCTAACCAATTTTTCAGGAGGGGGTAAAGTGACCGCCTTGGAATGTCTCGTTCTTGGGTCAAAATATTACGGTAACCCTACTTTAAGAGCAACATCAAAACGTAGTTGACCATGTTTTTATGTTTAAATTTTTGCAGCTTTTAAAAATTACGATATACCTACTATTGATGAAATCCTATGAGCAATACTTGTAGTTTCCTCGACCACTATAAATTTTTAATTCACCATACTCCTAAAAACGTGTAAAATTATTGCTTTTTTTATTTTATGTTATTTATTTTATTTTCTTGAAGAGTGTCAATTGTCAATTCAACCTGTATGTGGAGTGAGTTGACTATATGTTCAGGGTCGGTTGACAATACTTGTCAACTTACCTTTGAAATGCCTTAAAATTACAGATTGCAAAAATGTGATCTAATGAACAGCATAAATGTTCCAAACCAGGGTTCAAAATCCGGGAGGACGGGGGGGAGGGGAATTTCCCCCACCAACGATCTTGTCCTGAAATTTCCCCCAATTAGTTTGAGATTCGAATATACATGACTGGAATAATATCGAGAACATACAAAAAGAACTGACAACAAAGACTCTCATCTCTAAGAACACTGAACCCAGCTATCTCCAGAACACAGAAATTAGATCGACTTGTTACTTCTTCTCCATTTCTCATCGTCTTTCGTTAGCAACCACGAAGTATATAGATATATTAATAAGACACGTAATAGCATTTATATGTGAATTTTATACAGGAAACTATTATCTTCTTAATATCTCTTAATTTTTGTCCTTCCTCCCTTACGCAAATCATTGTTCGTCAATTTGCAATTACATTTTGAATGAAAGACAGTATCTTTTATAATATAATTTGATTACTTAATAATTGACACACATTTAATGACATTATATAGTATATTGTGTGTGTGTGTCTGTTTGTCTGTCTGCTCCTTCCCCCCCCCACACCAATCTGCAGTGATTTCACACCCTGTTCCAAACTAAAGAAAAAAATAACGATTACTACTCAATTTTTTACCCAGTGTTTTGACGCATATTCACAGAAATCTGCAATGTTGCCCATTCTCGTCTGGTAGGAAAAGGACACAATTTGGAAACTCACCCCAGTCTCCCCCACCCCCTACCTACTGATTGATTTCATTTTTGATTTTGATTTGCTTTATTTTTCTTCGCTTTTTGTGCCACTTTTGGCTAATTTGCGAAGATGGAGATGAGTGATGACATGATGAAATTCATGAATGGACACACTGACTTAAACAAAACACTAGAAGTGATAATTAAATGAATGAGCATTTTCTGCAAAGGCAAAACTGTGAAATAATTGGTAATCATTTTTATGAAGTTGTTTCCTGCTATAGCTGTATTTATTACGAGACAAGAAGTATTCTCATCATTGATTATTATAGTGTCAGTTATTAAATAATACCTCGCTGTCGTATCAAAACAACTCACAAAGAAAACATTACAGGAAAAGTTGTTCTCCTTGATTTTGCCTACGAGTTGAGAGAGTTCAGTTATGTTGTATTCTGCATACGTCGCTTAAACGTAACTTTAAAACTAAACTAAACTTCGCGACGCAACAGCCCTGTACCCGGTGGAGTAACATAGTGGTTCGGATATATCTTTAAACTGTAGGTCCAGTCCCGATTAGCCTACCTGTGTATAAAGTGGAGTTACTCAAACTCAATCAACAGTCCTGCTTGGGCTATGGCTGCCAGAGCGTTCTTCTGTTCATTCGCTGATGCGTGGTCAGCTCATCGAGTCCCATCCCCGCTGTTTTCTGTTATATTATTATTAATAGAAAGCAATAGTTAAATAAAATCTAATTCTTATTAAAAACATTTAACCTATCATTTGATTTCTTGACATTTTAAACCAGTTGCTAAAGAAATAATATTACTGATTTACATGAATAAATGTACGAAATTAATTTCTTTATAAATATTTAATTATTTAATAATTGAGGTATTACATGACTATACCTATAATATACATAGTTTCGGGCTTGGCCCACCTCCTAAAAAATCCTGGATACGGGCCTCACGTAATAAATCATGGGCACGCCACTATTCTTTACATTATGAAACCAAGATTCCTCAATGACTGCAATACGAAACCAACCATATAAGGTAGCATTTAGCGTTCCACCCGCACCGCAAGATCTGGTCCCTTTTCGCCACCACTGAGCAGAAGGACAAAAATACTTTGATTTCTTTCTCCAACATCGGGCTTTTCTGCAACTGATGTAGGTCCAGCCAGTCAATGTCTCAGGCTTAATGAATGTCTTAGGCTAAACCCCATGGTTTCAAGTGCCGGACCCTGTGGCCGAGTGGTTGCCGGACCCTGTAATTGTAAACAGGAGAATCCACTTCACAGCAGAATCGTTGCTAGGTCTTTTGCCAAAATATTGCCTGAAGTACTTTTAACAGATAGTGTTATTTGTCCAAAACAATCAAGATTTTTTATTTTTTTTATTTTAAAATTTTGGGTGCGTCAGCAACAAGGCTATTTTGCACCCGTCACATTATACGGGGTCCAGCCCCTTACCGTTTCACATAACAACTCTAACGTTGCTTAATTAAAATCATAAAATATTAAAATGTTCTGACTTTCGTTAAAAGCCGAGACTGCAAGGAACACTCAGCACAAATAAGGACAAAACACAGGACAACACAAACAAAATTATACTGGCCATGGGGCCAGTCGCCACAGCCTCGTTAGTCTTCAGTCCAGGGTATATTACGTGAAAGTGAGGTTGGCAATTGGGTGTACTACGTAGAAGGGGTGACGTGTGGTCAGCACGACCAACCCCAGTCATTATCGTAGGTTTTAATGACCAGGTTACACTACTCGTTCGTTCAATTTCCTCACGATTCTGGGTGGGTGACCACCTGCCACGACCGAAGGAGATGCGTCCAGCTCCAGACGCTGCCCAATGGGGAAGGGGGCTAGGTGTTGGTGGATGTCAAAATATAGTGCAGAACTACTAAAAAAATAAGATGAAACACCTTTCGAAAACCCTGGGCACAGTGGCGCAGGAACGGGGGGGTACAGGGGTACATTGTACCCCCTAAATTTTTGAAGGGGGGTACTGTACCCCCTAAATCCGTAAATCGAGTTGTACCCCTTGTACCCCCCATGTTAAAAGAACCTATTTTCAGTTCGCCCAATAAAAAAGTGTATATTGTTTATAACAAATAAACGTTATCTTCCTTAACACAGAAATTCAAACCATTCTAAACTTATTCTACTATGGAGCGACCACAAGGAAAAAACCCTGGACGAAAAGTCCCCGCTTTCCCTTCTTCCGTTCAGCTCGGGCCATAAGTAAGCATGGTCCACTCTCCCCCGCCCCTCCTCGCAGGAGTACGGTGTACAGGAGTCGCGGGTGTGCGCAGGTTGTTTTCCTTATGGTTCCACTATACATTGTGGTTGCTACTAGTTAGTTCATTGACCTAAGTTCTTGGGAACCTCTTTAAGGAGATGAAAATTGTTTAAAATGTGTATAGAACGATGGAATCAGATTTGCTCTCAGAAAATCACGCTGCAGACGAATGCACATTTTCTAAAGAAATCTTCGAAGATAAGATACAAATCTTCATCAGAAGGGTATATGACTGATCCATTTTCTTTTGAATATTTAAAATGGAATTTTCCAAAACGAAATACTTACACGAACGAGACGAGACACTACAGACCAACTTGGGGGGTACAATGTACTGCTGTAACTCACCCATATTTTTGATAACTTTGAAAGAGGGTGTTCGGAAACTATACTTAAACCTATATATTAAGAGATTTTGAAAATAGAGTCCCGATTAGCCTATCTGAGCATGAAGTGAATCTAGAATAAGTTTTAATGACTTCCGAGTGGAAACCGAAATAAAAATTAACACAAACAAGAACAAGAAGGACCTCGCCACACAGGAGACGAGATGAGGCTGTGACAATTTTCTACTCATTTCATCGCGATATCATTCCTAGGTAAAATGAAATTTTTCCCAGA
This sequence comes from Lepisma saccharinum, assembly GCF_977018435.1. NCBI lineage: Eukaryota > Metazoa > Arthropoda > Insecta > Zygentoma > Lepismatidae > Lepisma > Lepisma saccharinum. Next base: position 39,351 of record NW_028143480.1, on the reverse strand, counting down.
CATTCAAACAAGGTGCAATTTGCGATATTATCAGAGGGGGGAATTATTTTTACCTATGTATTAGATATACTTATAATTGGACATTAATTGCTTAAAATCTAATTTTGGTATCAAATGCCACACAAACACAACGCCATTTTAAGTTAAACCCTAAAGTCAATCTGTACGAAAATTACATTAGTCAGATGAATGCACGAGATAAATGAAACGCACTGCAGGTTCTATTGGTAGATTTTGGATTTGATTCGCAAGGTCTTTGAGTGAGATGAGAATGTTTGATTGATTTATTTGGTTTATTTTACTTCGCATTTCTGCCACTTTTCGCTAATCGCATAGATTAGGATGGGCGATGATATCATGGAATTGATGAACACTCACATGCCCTACCTCTGGCGTCAAAGCGCGCTATGCCAACCCCTCCGCCACGGAGGCTGGAGAGGTGGGAATGTTTTGGATTTTCCTTGTAGATGCGAAAATCTTTAACTCTGACGCGCACATGCTTTTGCTTACATTAAAGTTTACCTTTTCACATAAACGAGAAATTGACATGTCACCCTAAAACACGCATGTATCTGCATTTAATACTACCACTACATACGAAAAGAGACCTTGGGCGGTTCTTCATATCGTCCACCAAAGATTTAAACTAAAAAAACAAAAACATTTTGAGCGTATGATTGTCCTTGCTTCCTCTGACATCTGAAGGATTTCGGTTTTGCATATGTAATGATAGTACTTTCAGTGCTTGAAGAGTGTCATTAGGTACAGCTAATTATATAACAAATAAATACTTTGTCAAATGTTTCACAATATTTTAAAGTTAGACTTCTTACGAGTTGGTCGGGAACCATCTCAACTCAGTTTATTTCTTTTTTTAATACAACGCCCTACAGATGTCTGAGTAAATACCAAATACATGGCTTCTAAAAGACATTGGATGTGGTACACATATGCCATAAATTCTTTAAAGATATTTTTATGCCTAGCTATGGGAATTTAAAATTAGAATGAACTGAACTGAAGTGGAACTCTATAGGTATGATATATTCATAATGTGGTTTCTATATTCAGTGGGTGGGAGCTGATTATTCCTGGTTGGGGTGGCTCAAGATCCTCCTCACCCCCTTTATTCTCAACCTGCATTAAAATGAATAGACGTATCTTTGTTCGCAATTTTCACATTTCGAACTCCTGATTTTCCGTTCCGTTAAATTCAAATAAGGCCAGAACGAAGTCCAGAGCTTTATATGTTTCAGAATTGTTATCTGGTTTTAAAATCTGTTTAAAAAAAAAATTCTAAGAAAAACAAAGAAAAAATAGTTATGCAAATTTTGCATTAAATAACAGGACATTCGTGTGTGCTGTTCTAAAATAGAATATTTCCCATGCCTTCACATTATACCTAAGTATCAAAGACATATTTAGGAGGGGTCCGGACACTCCCCCGAAAGACTTACCAAGAAGTAAAAGTAAATAATCAAAATATAATTGTTTAGCATTTGTTATATAATCGGTGGTTATTTCCGCTGAACTTATTGGAAGGCAAGGAATTTGGCTCATACGGCTTTGAAGGGTTCCAAAAGATTTATGCACACAACTAATGATAATATCCATAAAATATTAATCAGAAACTTTACTTTTCGTTAATTGGATCTAACTCCCTGTTTGTTATTCAATAAATATTCAATTATTTTTCTATTTGACATTAAATTCCTTGCCAGGGCAGTTGTTTTTTATACAAATCTTGGCGATCTTAACTACATGTAACTTAGATAATGAATATATGCTTTTATATCTCTATTATTTTACTATCTCTTACCTATTCATGTAATAACAACAATACAATATTAATTAACTTACATATTTAATTAATATTTTAATTTAATTAAATCTAATAATTATAATTATTTATTATTATTATTATTATTATTATTATTATTATTATTATTATTATTATTATTATTATTATTGCAACACTTGGTTGGACCCCCGAAATGTATTTCTAAGTGCTGAAGCATGTGTGTTTATACAATATATATGGGAGGCTGAATTTTGTACCCCCCCCCCAAATGAAAAACGTTCCTGCGCCACTGCCTGGGCACACCATTGAATGCGTCCCTCCCAACCAAGACAAAGCCTACATCACGCCGGAAAAAGACAGCACGGAGTTTGGGGGTTGTTTTTAAAGAAATCGTTGACGCACGACATCACTATGGTCAATGGATTCGTCTCTCCCCCAACTTTCCCTCGCTCAAGGACGACTGGTCCCATGGGGTTCCTCTATGCTTCGCAAGAAGTCGTCCCTTCTCCCCGCAGGCTAGTTCCGTCCTGTTCTCACCTTGAGAAAGCACATTTTTGCAAGGCTAAGGCGCTAAGGCTTTTGTTAACCCTCGCGGTCTGAAAATTCTGTGACGTCATCGTCGAAGCTCCAAGAACTTGCCTTCCTGTGATATCGTGTGAACTGTTCACGTGGAAGCACGTACAGGGGATACAAGATCTGTGGCGCATAGAAATATTAATGATTGATTGATTGATTGAATTGCTTTATTTTACTTCGCTTCTTGTGCCAGTTTTGGCTAAATTTGCGAAGATGAGGATGAGTGATGATATGATGAAATTGATGAATGGACACTTACAAACATCCATGCCCACGCCAGGATTCGAACCCGGGACCCCTGCATAGAAATATTAACATCAGTGGCGTACGCAAGGGGAGGGTACCGACGTTAAACCCCCTCTTGAGTTTTTAAAAGATAATGGAAAATTATGTGGTAAAAATGGCAAGTTTATTATTATCTGCGACAATAATAATAATAATCATTTGAATTATTATTCCCATACAGCACAGCATTCCGTATATTTAAGAGTGAATGCCTTGAAAGTAATCACGAATTTTTGAAAATAAAATATGAGGGCAACTATGAATTAAAAGAGAAAAAAGTTTGTTTTGTATCTTCTGCTGCAACAATGTTCACCGAACATGTATTTTTTTCCTGTGAATAATGAGCATCAAGTAAAGAAAGTTCTTGGTCCATTGTAATCGGCTAATAAAGACAAAGGCTAGGCCGACAAGAATACGCAATAACCAGTCCGCCACCCTATTGTTTACTACAGCACGTTTGAATTTTAGAAATCGGACGACAATAAGCCTAACTATTGTGAAATATTTTGTTGGTAAGAACAGCGAGGCAATCCAGACGTAAATTATTGTACATGTGCATGGTAGATTTTGAGAGCGGTAGCAAAAAATTAAATGTCGTGTAACACGCGTTAGGTGTGAATTAAGTGAGAATCTTTTTACTTGAATATGAAAAATCTTGGGAGCCCTTGGAAATATTTGGTGCGAAGCTCCATTCTAAATACCTAAATATACCTTTAAATATTCTCCAACCTCCTTCATCTGAAAAAATTGAAATGATACACCACTATAAAACTTACCAAGTAAATAATAATTTAACCGAAAACTATAAGACGTGGTTATTACACACGCAAAACTAATTACAAGAATGGCAAAATTTGAGCAACTGACTGTTACTTAATCATAATTCTAATTATGCCGTTTACACTCTATAAGCCTGCGCTGCGACAAACAATGTATAAATGAATGAGATGAAATCTTCCCCAAACTCCCTTATTGATGACCATCTGCTAGCAAGGGGGACCTACATGTGAAGTCGCCCGCTTATCATCGCAGCCATGTATTACTAAGTTCTACCGAGAACCCACTCGCTCACTTCCTACAGTTCTAAAAGTAATAATGTTGAACACGGAGTCGTCAAGTTATTTGTGGAGCCTGTACGTTACAACGAACATGCTCTAACTTTACCGACACAAAAAAAAAATCGGATTCTTGCAGTCAGTGTTCATCTCAAAGAGTTTGAATTGCGTCATTGTTGTCTTACATACGTTTCGTAAATGTTTTTTTTATATATGTAATCGACATTTTCTGTTGAATTACTAGAATTAATCAAAATTTCAGCATCAGAGAGAGAACACTGCTTGCGGGGGTGGCCAGTACGCCACTGACCTTCAGTTTAAAGTGCGACCCGAACCACTATGTTCCTCCACCAGGTATCGAACCCGGGACTCCTTGATTAAAAGGCGAAAATGTATTCACTGCACCATCGGGAAGGCAATTATAAATATCTGATACATAAAAAAACTACCAAATTAATTCCCTTATATGTATTTCATACTAATGCATTAAATTATTACAGAGATAGCTTTCAAGGTACCTTTTTATTTATAGAGTGAACATTTAATCAAGGGATTTCGGTTCGATTTCCAGTGGAGCCACTGCCATCAATGGCTCGAATCCAGCTATTAACAAAGTCCACTCCCGATTAGCCTACCAGAGAATAAAGTGGACTTTAAAAAAACTGCCATTTTTTGCATTTCCCCCGTTACTTTAAAATGTGTTTAGGTTGAAGCAATTAACATTCTAATTTGGGTTCAAAAGGTATTAGTAAATGATGTTTGTAAGTGATGAAGTACGGGCTCTTTCACTTTATTTCTAACCGTAGCCCGTAGCTCGCGTGTGTGATTAAATAAGATACATTAGTGTTACAATGTTTGAACTTGACGAACCTATAGTAATTTTGTTGGAAAGATTTCTTATTACTAATTGTTGGTGCACACAGCATACTCGCACAAACAATGCTAAGAATTATTAATTTTGAGATGAAATTGGTATTTCTATTTCCATATTTTTCAATTAAATTTAAGCTCGATATTTTGCAGAAATCAACGTCATAGAATAACAATTTTCAGATAGCCATTCGACTGTATTATTATTTATCATTGTTTAAAACACACGCACTTACTCACATATTAAGATTTTTATTTGCCCTTAAAATATACAAAATTTTCCGAAGTGGTAGAAGTTTACCATTTCAACATCAGAAAATTCATTTCTTGTACTGTACTGAAAATTAACACACGTGCCACTAATTGCCCAAACATAATAGATTCTCACATATACAATATCAAGTTACCTCTTATAAGCACAAGTGCTACAAGCAAATAGATACAAATATACAATTGTACTTAGCTATTATGGATTATATAACAATGGCATATCAGTTAACATGTTCCATATGATTGCAAGTAAAAATTATATTGTTATACATTTCTCATTTTTTTGACAGTTAAGGTAAGATGTTTTTATGTCAATCAACAGTAATTAGGCTCTTCTTTCACCGTTGTCTTATCACCACAAACACATATGCGTGGAACATCCAGGTTCATGGAATTTATAGATTTTGACAGTTGACCATCTCTTAAATCACCTTCTTAGCTATCACCTGAAAAGAAAAAAGGACTTTTAACAATTTTCGGCCCTGAAATCGAACCATTCACAAGTAACGAAAACAAATTACCCTTCTGCTCTTCCATCTTCTAATCAAACGAGATTCTGTGAGGCAACTTTAGAAGCTCAATTGAGTGGAGGAGCAAGCTACTTTTTACCAGATCTAGAAGAGTGAGAAATCTTTGTTTCTAGTGCGTTTCTTAAAGCAAACAACATAAGAAGAACTGAGTAATTAGAAACTTTATTGAGTAATATTAGTTTGTTTCAGTGTGTGAGCTTTGGTAGTAATCTTTGGGAAAATATAGACTATATAGCACCAATCTTCTGTTGTAACAATTAATATAGACAAGTTCAGTTTTTTTCCCGATCGCAAGTGCAAGAATTTTGTTGCAAAATATTTTAATAACATTAAAAAAAATGCTTTCACATATTGCTTTATTTGAAATTGTAGCGATATTCGATTCACTTTTCGTTAATGTTGAGGGTCAATCTAATTTCGACGCTTTGAGAAAATGCAAACCACCTTATGACTATGAAATGCGAAATGTGAGTTTCTTTTATTCCACCTTTTTAACGTGATCATCTTGTTATGGTAACAGTTATTCCCAAAAGCTCACACCTGCAAGAGACACTATTCACAACGTCTAATGAATAAAATTTGAGACATTAGTATCCATAAAAGGAGAATTCCACGAAAAGAAGTCCTTCTCCATGAAAATAAAATTATTCTACCTGAAAATTATTCTTTCTGATTTCGAAGAAGGACGTGTTTCGGAAGGGGTCCAGGGAGTCCTGAACCCCTGAAAGGCTTACTAAGTAAAAAAATGAAAATAATGAAATAATAAAATAACTCAAATTAAATAATGAAAGTATACTTATTGCTTAATCGAGGGTTATATATTTCCTCCGAACTAATTGGAAGGCGAGGATTATATTGCAATCATACGACTTTGAATTACAGTTCCAAAGAAGAATTGTGCAAGATCTATTAATACTTATAAAAATTCACAGGAACTTTACTTTTCGATAACTAGATTAATTTATCGTATTTTGATATTCAACAAATATTCAATTCTTCATCTATTTTACATTACTTTCCTTGCCATGGCAGTTGTTTTTTTTCTTTGTACAAATGTTGCCGACCTTAGTTACACGTAAACTAGATACCTGATGAATATATCAGTATCCTTAAACTGTCAGATTACCTGTTCATCTTGTCAAAATATAACATTAACTAATTTGGATGTTTGAATTAATGCTATTATTAATTATAATTAATTTAATTTAATTATTTAAATTATTATTATTATTATTCTTGTGAGACACTTGGTTCGGAGTTCCCCCCGAAATATATTTCTAGATATGTGCCTGATTGCAATAATGTGTAAATGTTTGATTCATTTGGTGTTTTATGTCCACTTCATGCCCAGTAAGGCTAATCTGGACTAGACCCACCGAGTATCGAATCCGGGACTCCTTGATCATAAGGAAACGACGTTACCAATACGCCACAGGGAAGGCCCTGGTTTACATGTTTTGAAAAAAATGCATAGCTACTATAATTTTCATTATTTCACCTACAAAAATAACTATTGTCTGTAGCCCATATGCTTCAGAGACAAAATTAAAAACTTTGCTACATTTTTAAAGCGTCACACACGTAATACATTTGCGTAAATGCATTTAGATTATGTCATCACACTAAAGTTGTTTTCTTCTTCATTCGTTATCAGACACCACAATGTTCTTTGTAATTCTATGAACTTAGTTCGTTATGAATATATTAATCCAAGCAGGAGTCCCCCAAAATCTGTGGTGACGATGCGGTTCCAAAACTAGGGGACAAGGTGTCAAAACTGGAGAGGCAAGAACAGTTTACTTTCCCTTCTTAGATAAGGATTCGCATAGTGCGGGGACAAAAGTGGCAAAAAAGTGGAGGATAACTGCCCCCTCGCCCTCCTAATTGCCGCAACTGTTCAAAAAAGATAGTGTATTGTTTTCATTAAGTACGAGAAATTAGCTTAGTTTCACCTTAGTTAATTAAATTGTAAACTGAGAAGTGTTATAGGAAAATTATAAACGGTTAACCAATATCTTATAGGAAGAACTGGACAAACGAAAACGAACAATTTAAATAATCAGTTCTGAACGTACCTGGGTTATTTTTCCTGCACATTGTAGCCGGTCCATCATTCATTCATGCCGCAGTTTCTTCAGTTTTTGGTTTTCCTTTATTCCTGACCTTTTCTTCTTTCCAGGGCTGCATTTCTGTGCGTGTTTTATATCTCTCGAAAGCCATTTTAGGTCATTCCTAATTTTAGTCAAAATAAATTTTTGTAGCATGAACCTCCGATGAACTGAGCACGGCCCCGTAAACCATGATGCATTCGTCTTAATTGTTGCCTCTTCCAAAATTTTCGTCATTTTGTTTACAATGTTTGTAAGATGCCGAATGGCAGGATAATTAGCATCGAAGGAAACATTTTGTGCTCTTACAACACTTAGTAAGGACTCAGAAGGCGCATGAAGGTTTCCCAATTCTGCTCCTTCATGGGTTTTGAATGCCTTCCAAAAGATTAGCAATTCGTGATTGGATTCCATCGTCTTGTTGTCTTTTCTTAGGTAATGTGAACATAAATTGCACCCAAACTTCTTTATGGTTACAGAAGCAACATAACCAGCAACATAAACAGTACTGCAGGATTGCAGATTAGCACTCTGAAAATGAAGTTCACTCGTGTCTGGATAACTTACATTTACTTGTAATTCATTATCTTCCTCTTCCAAGTTGACTGTTATAAGTTCTTTTGGTTCATCAATTCCTACTGCGTTTAAGACGACTTGAATATCGTCGTCATTTTCACAATTAGAAGATTCCGATGGAATCACTACATCAATTGCCATCACTTGTTGCAGGCTTCTTCGAAATGTTTGGGCTGAAGGGTTGCTACAAAATCCTCCCCGTGCACGTACAGCGGAGAAGAGATTTTCCAGAGGATCTTGGTTCAATCGCGAAGTTAGAAGAAAGGGAATGTTTTCGGCTTTCATGTCCTCCCACAACATGAGTATGCTTGTTAAAGTTATTTTAAGACCTACGAAGCATGGAGGAATTGGTTTGCTTCCAGCGATTTGCCAATTGGAAATCCAGTCCAAAGATTCTCTTAAGAATAACTCAATTTCTGGTTTTTTGGAAGATAATGCACATTTTTTCGGATTTGCACTGAATTTCGTGCGGGTGTTACATGTGTCAAATATGTCGTTCATTTTTTTTAGGTAATTCGCTGTATTCATTGCAGATGGCTCCTTCATTTCTCCAACGAAAACAGCTGTCATCATGGCAGAGGATACGGAATGGCTAAAAACTTGTGTAGCAAGCTTCACGTTCATTTTCTCAAAGGCTGTGGGGTAAACATGGCGATTGCTAAGTTTTGGGGCTGCTCTGGTGAGATTTAATTTCTCCATATTATGTAATTCTCTTATGCTTTTCCACGACACTGCTTTTTCATCTACAATGAAATCATTGCTTATTAAGTTGTTTCTGACGCTTTTCATGAGATGAGGCATGTCATACACAATAAAAATCTTTCTGCTGTTTACATAGATTGAAGTGTTGTTATCAGATAACCCAAGTCTTGTGAGGGCTGCCCTGTTGGTTGGTCCTTGATCACATATTATTGTTCTTATTATTAGTCCGGTTTTGGATACTTCTTCTATAACCTCTGTAATTATCATTGTTAATTGTTGGGCTTTAACAGACCCGCACGATAAAAAGTAGGCTAACGGCAGTTTCCATTTGTAGAGGAGTCCTCGTGCCATAAACACTAGAGCATGAGTTGCTATCTGCCCAGAGCGACCCAATGTCCCAAGATCCTGATAGCCCTCTATCAGATCATCTTTGGAATCGTAGTCCAACCATTTTTTTATGGTCATTTCGTCCATTATGATTGAGCATTGTCTCTCATCCTTTGGCATATTTTGCACTTTCAATTTAAGTTTATCCAGGATACTTGTAGATATACCAGGTTTTATGTTTATTGAATTTATCCATTTTCTCACTGTAGAAATACTGGGCAGATTGAAACCTATGTTCAATAAATACTGATATAAATTTGGCGCTTTGTTGTACATTCCCAGTGCAAGCTGCTTTTCGTCTCTCTTCCATTTCGTCCCTTTTTTGTGTAACAGCTGCATTCTGAAAAGTGTCAATGGAAATCCTCCAATATATCTTCCTAATTCCTTTAATATGTCTTCTTTTGACGAACGGAAATCCCTTAGTTTCTTATTTAATTTCGAAATTGCAGATCTTTTGCGTCGTAAGAGAAATGTATGTCTCTGGTTCAGTTTGATAAGTCTTTTCTTTCTTGGTGTGTGTTCTTCGTGTTCTAGATCCATCCATTCACCAGCAATAGTAACAGTAGAATCGTTGTTTAGGTGGTCTTGGTCTGTTGATTCTGGAATACACAAACTTTCATCTGGGGTGCTGTTTTCAGGTTCATTTGATTTATCATCATTTGAGGAGAGAAAATTACAGTCTTTTGTGAGGTGGAGTGTTGGAACTGCTGTGTGAATGAGCTTGTTTTTTAAACTGTTCATGAACGCGGAATTATGAAAATGATTGGCACAGACAACTTTATGTCTCAATTTTTCACAGTTGAGTTCGATGAAATCTTCTCTTCCTGTATTCAGGCACCATTCGATACATCTGTGAAGAAAGGGTAATTGTTTTAGATGGGGTCCTTCGTTCATATTGAAAATTCGTGGGTTTTATTTTTATTTTTACATATTTTATTGTTTATGATCTATCAGCCTTTTTAATAGGTGTAAATTTTGGTATTCGCCTTTGTAACGCCGATTAGGAAAGAGAATACACAAAATACACAATAAAGTACGGTCGTCCCCAAATGTTTCCCAGTTACCTTTTTGCCTATATTTTAAAACAAATATCCACTACCTTCCTTGCTTCCAAATACTAAATACTACCACAGTTTATGTACAGGCATTAGAAAAGTTGTCGCTGACAGTCTGGTTGAAAGATACGTTTAAATTCATACTCTTTATCGCCTGTTCTAAAAAATAACAACCCTGTTTACTTTTGAATAATGTATTAAAATCATAGAATAGTTATTAACTGTTATATGTTAAAATTTATTACGCACTAGCAAAGATAGTCTTGCCAACTATTTCCTTGTAGGCTATTGGTTCTAGAAACGCCCTTGTAATTTACCTACTTTGCATGAAACAAACGACTGTTGTTTGAGGAACTGATAGATTTCTTGAATCAATTGGAAATATTTGCACATCCGATGGGGAAAAACGGGAACCCTTGAATACAACAACATTTCCCTAGCGTACTATAGTAATAATCGGTCCTATCATGCTCTTTACGGAGTTCCGTCAGAATTTTTGGTGTGAAATTTAATTTTTCATCATCTTTTAATTGTGCTATTTTGGGAAGGAATTGCAAGAAATTTCATTTGCACAAAAGTGACTTTAAAACAAAAACTCCCAACTCTCCCAACTCTCTCTCAACTTTTTGTCTGTTTGTTTGTGCGCTTGAAAACCACTCGTTCCGAGAGGCTAGTGTGTATAAAGGGTACAAAATTAACTTTTTCTTTAATTTGGCATGTGGGATGTGTCATTCTCATTTGTTTTCAATAAAAGTGCAAGTGATCATGCTAGAGCCTAGTAATTAAGGACTGCCTGGTAGGACTCCTGATGGAAGCAAATTACACAGTGATTCGGATCCTACTTCAAACTGTAGATCCTGTCTTTATTTATCTATTTAATCATATGTGAATTTAAACCAATAATCCATGTTGAGTTTAGTTGCACACAAACATTTAATTTTCATTTCATACAGTTTTCTCATGAATGCTAGGGATTAGACGTAACTAAGCAGGCCTGCTTGATTTATCCACACACTGCCAAAACTAGCACCCAATATAGCCTCATTTTTTTCCTGACCAACCCTAACATTTTTGGCAGTACACCAATATTAGAATCCCTCAGATTCCCCGAGTTGCACATGCCATAAACTTAAAATTTTAAATAAAATCCCTTACCTATCTCTGTCGTCTACTGGATAGCGAAAAAATGACAATCCTGGACACCGGGTTCTTGCATTTGTGCAACCAACGTAACTGCAACGGTCACCACCTTTCGCAGACATTTCTTGGGTCGATGAAACACATCCAGGAAATGCTCCAAAATTTACCTTCAGAGAAAAATGATAATGGTGGTGGTAATAATAATAACAATAACAATTTAAATTAAACTCAATAGTAGGAAGCCAAAACTTCGGGATAAATTTTTCTGACAAATGAAATAGATAATTTAAATACAGTGCGTCACCATATGTAAAACAGTAAATATTAATGAGGAAAGAGTCTTCAGTTTTCAAAGTGTGAATTAACGTCTCTGTTTCCCTACTACCTCCCCCGTAAGTCTATCAAAAGTAAGCAAAGCAACCAAGGTAAATAGTGTCAAAATTCTTTTGCAGATTTGATTTATTAAACTGCTTTACTTTTCTCAATTTTAGCATGGGTAATCTCTTGCTTTGCTACCGTCTCATACCCTTAGGTATGTGGTATCTTTTGGGAATGTAGCTCACTAATCATCATTTATCCTTGATGGTAAAGCACTCTCTGCTCGTGGTGAGCTTGATGGTAAGGCGCTAGAGGTACTAAATTTACACACTTGAATGGCAACACATGACACTTGAGTTTCACACCCCTAAAGATTGGATCAGCATGGGTAATGTAAGGATATACCTGTCTCTGTACTGCAACTGAAGATCTGCCGTGAGAGGTTATGCCTGTGACTGTACGTAGAGTCTGACTTGCGACTAGCGTTAACACGCTCTCCCTAGAACCTCCTCCTCTCTCTCTATTCAATCGTAACTTGCTCCTCAATAACTGAATTAGAACTGACCCCGAACTCTCTGCCTCCCAGACATTTATTGCCATTCAATTTAATAAACAAATGCACAGTCAGGCCTGTAGCCTCTTCCTGGATTTCGTCTGTTTACAGCTGATGACCAGGAAGAGCTTCAGTGCTGTCTGACACTGCATTTCTGTGATGTTTCTGAATATTTCCTGATTGGAAAACGATGGTTGAATGACTGGAAGTTGGAGTTCGTTCTCCATAATAATTAAAAGATACTACGGATCGTTACGCTACTACAGGTTATGCTAATATAAAGATTATTACATCCAATAGCATTTATCTATCATAATTACATTTTGCTTAGATGTCATTAGTGAGTTTAAATTATTTCATATGAGAAAATATTTAACATCGAACTTTCACTATAGAATTAAACATTACGTGCATATTATTTATTTTTGGTTGGAATATTTGAAAACTATTTTTATGTAATACTATGTTTATAATATGATTTCAGTAATTTTGGAAGTCGGGAAGGATGAGATTAGTTGCTTTATTGGAATCATGCGATTGTAAATAAACGTACACAAACAAATGATTTTTTCTGACGCGAGGCCCCATGAAGAGCAGAACCTAGGGTAAATGCCCGATTTGCAACTACTTGCCGTTCCTCATTTAACTCTTGATTTCTTTAACATAGAACTTAACGCAGCTAATTTTGGGTGTAGTGTTCACGGCTCACACGCCACTCGGTGAAAAGGCGCTTGCAAGCATCTCAAAGTCATAGTTCCATTGCGACAAGGACATAGATACAGTGTACTTTTAACTTTAGTAAACCTAGATGTTAATCATATTTAACGATGCAGTTTCTTTTTTAAAAATGGTGAGTGAATTCACTATTTTTCCTAGAGTAACCAGACGTCTCTTATGTAAGATCGTAATCAAATGAATCTAAGACTCTAAAGGATAACTTACTACAGAATTGCTAATAAATCTTAAATACGGGAGAAATTCAAATTCTGTTATATTCCTGCGCAAAATTAAAAAGCAAGAAAAGCAACTACTCCATATACTGTTTAAAAAAATCCGATTTATAACTTACTCACGGTGCATTTTGCGAAAGAATAATTGCAGAATTCACATCTCCACAAACATAGAAGAAAATTCTAAACGTGTGCGAATTAACGGAGGAGATGCTGGGGATTTCTCCCCCCAGGAAAATAATATCCCCGGCAAAACAAGAAAATTGAATTGAAAACTTTAGTATACAATATCTTAAATATAGAACAAACACCACTGAAAAATCATTCGGAAATCAGTTCTTTGTGAGTGTCCTTATATTCACAATTAGCCGAAAGTGGCAGAAGAACGAAGTAAAATAAACCAAAAAAATCAACCGCTATTATTACTCGATTCACTCGCAGAATATGCATGATATTTGTACTTTATGCACTCGATCTACAGTTTAAAGTGTGATCCGAACCACTATATGCGTCCACCGGGTATCGAACCCGAGAAGGTAAATGAATTTCAGAATGCACTGGACTTCCAAATTTGCAGGCGCCGTAAGTTAATTTCGGTGATTTTCCGTTTGTCTTTTTTCATGAGATATGAGCTATAATTAATACCATTTTAATCCTTCTTATTCAAATTTATTGAATAACAAAATTGATTATCGTCGATAATTTTAGCTGGATGTTTGCATTTGCCACTTTGATTTTTGCCGACCTCTTTAATGCTGGCATTTAAATATTTCTTTTATGTTCTCAAAATTTCAGGCGTCTGTATTCCTTCAGACCCTCCCTCCTCTGCGTATACGCTAGTGTTTGCAATCAGAAGGGCGAATGCTGAATTGTGAGAGGGAGATTTTCCCATTCTTTGCAACAAGAGTTTCAAAAACAACTGGGTTTTGGAAAATTTTGGTTCACTTGCCATCCACTTTGGTGGTTACGTTTCACACAAAGATCAAAAATAGAAGAAGGGGAACTTCAAATGAACGATTGCATTACATTTATTTCCATGAAATTATATGCATGTTAAGCTTAAATATGTACTAACGTCTAAAATGTCCATTTATATTGACTAAAACTTCAGTGTTGAAACAAATATCATTCAAATTTGCAAAAAAACGAAAATCCACCGCCAAAAGATAACTGCTTCCCGTAATTAACCATGCAATACCAACTTGTATTTTGGGCACAGTTCAGATTGAAGGCTTTCTAAGCTTATAAATCCTGTTACTTGCACAAAAGTTTACTGCTTGTGTAATTTTTTTATTAAGCTTGTTATAATATTAATAATTATTAATATTTTAAAATGTTTATTTAAAACGTTTCTTCTAATAGAAAAGACCGAAAGGCAAGCTCGGAGGAAAACATATCCATACTTGAGGAGAGATCATTGAATTGTGTGGCAAGTCTATAAAAGAGAGGTCTTTTTTGAATTTGTAGTTTGGGTTTTTTGTTTAAAATAAGCTTGTGTTGCGTGTTGTGCGCATGCGCACACGAAAGTGGAATTCCTCAAGGTGTGTGTTGCAGCGAATTTTGCCATTGACAATTTTGAATAAATAACTGAAATCATTCTGCAAACGGCGCAGGATATGCAGTCTGTAAGTTTAGAAAAGACAAGAGATGCGGAGATAAAAATTGCGTAAAGAGGGAACCCTATAACGAACTTTAGCGAGGAAGAAGTGAAAGACTGAACCGATTCTAGAGAGCTGAGTGGGACAAGCCATGGACCAGACGGTAGACCAGTATTCTATTATTAGGGAAATGAATGACTTGAAGCTATAAAATAAGGGCTGCGATGTCACTAATTTCAGTGGAACGGTACAGTGAAATGCTGGGTGAAATATGAATCGTATTTCAAAGTCAAGAAGTGTGTTTATGGCTAGCGTTATACGACTTTTGTGTTACTCTTTACATCCGCATGCTTTGCGACGCGTGTGGTTCCTGTACGATGTCTAACAATGTTCACAGAAAATTTGAAATACTGCTTATCAATCTGCGCATCGCAGTATGTGTATACTTGTATACAGTTTTCAGCATATCATCTATGCCTGTCTCAATACACATACGAAAAGTGACAATGATACGTTACGGCCTTAAAAATATAGTACACAATTCTGTACTTCGTAATATTTCTATAAATTATCATTTTCACGAGACAGTTTCTTTTTAATTCACTTAAATAAATATATTTTTAATTTTTTCTTAAATTCCCTCCACCGGGAATCGAATTTTCGATTCTTCTATTACAATGGGATAGCATTAGGCACTGCACTATCGGATAGGCCCGAATGATTCATTGAGAAACAGGCTCTATAGTCCCGTATTTTTTCATATTGTTACGTAGATTCATACAATGTTGTTTTGTGGCAAATATCATCTTTTTTTTACACTCTGGTCATTGTTACGAGTCTTGGCAAAATGTGAAAGACTACTATTGAGTGAAAATTTCCTCTCATATATCACCTTTCTCTGTGACTTTTAGTGCATTGGTAGCCTTATAATCCAGGTGTCCCGGGTTCGATACCTGGTAGAGGCACATAGTGGTTCGGATACCACTTTAAACTGTAGGGCCAGTCCCGATTAACCTTTCTGTGAATAAAGTGGACTTAAAACAACAAATCAATCAATCTGTGGCTTTTAGTACAAATGGATGAAGCTGGTGTGTTTAATCATACTTGCAAGTAGTGTTTCTTTGTTTTTGTTTGGTTGAAAGGTGCTGATACTTCCGATAAATTTGACGATAAAAATGATAAATAACACTCAACGTTAAATTCACATTGATAATTTTACGTTTGTACTTTATTATTTATATTTCGTTATTTAACACAAACTGTTAGTCCCTCTGTCCCATAATTATTGTCCGGTACACCTTTGTTTGTTGTCTCATAATAATTGCCCGATATTCAAACTGTGACATTCATGGACGTCCGCAGGATTTTTTCCAGGGAGGGGCAAGGAAGGTATTTTTTTCCAGGGGGGGGCCAACGAAGACAAATTTTCCCCAAAAATAGTGTTGTTCCCTAAAAAACATTGCTTTAATTTGAATTTATGGTGTTCATGCAATAATTAACACATATTATTGTGGCTAAAATGAAATTATGTGTGTGAAATACATATTTTTTGGTTGACTTTCATTTTCCAGGGGGGGGCCACGGCCCCCCCTTGCCCCCCCTTCCGGACGCCCATGGTGACATTGGTGTATACGGATGAAGAACATGCAACAAGGGAATGAGTCATACAACTTTACTACTCAAGGATCAGTACAAATTGTGCTTTCCATCTGCCTCTTCGTCTGTCATTTCTGTACTACCATTTTGGCATACCGGACTATAATTATGGGACAGAGGGAGTATTAATTTTTGACCGATCCATGAGAAAAGGTGCCGGTAGTAGGCTTTGCGGACTGTCGAAAAAAAAGGACTGCTTGATTAAAACATATTAATGACACATCAAAGTATCCCAAATTGATTGATTCATTTGGTTTATTTTACTTCGCTTTTGTGCCAGTTATTGCTAATCATTAAGACAAGGCTGAGTGATGATATGATGAAACTGATTAACGGAAACTCATACCCAGACCGGGATTTGAACCTGGGACCCCTGGCATCAACCATAAGTAAAGTACCGCAAATGCCGTTCTCAGTGATTCAGGGTTTGTACAAGTCAATAATAACAGGAACTTTGAACTATGGGGTTGAACTGTGGGGGGCAAGAGGAGGGAGCACAGTCGCAAGCATTCAAACAGAATACTACAAAAAAGTGTTGTGTGTAAGTAGAAGTACTGCCAATTGTGGGGTACTTAAAGAATTAGGTCTAAGCAAAGAGACAGTACAAGCTAGGATGAGAACTTTAAAGTATTGGCTTCAGCTAGCAAGGGAGGGTAACACGACACTTAAGGGTCAATGTCTGATAATGCAAGTAAGAGAAGAAAATACACGGAACTGGGCGAGGGATATAAAAAACATGTTGAACTCTATTGGGATGGGGTGGGTTTGGGAAGCAGGAGGGAGGGTAGATACATCAGTTGAAAATCAAATTAGAGGGAGACTTATGGACATAAACAGACAAGAAATACTAGCCGACTGTCAGACGAAGACTTCACTAAGAGATCATTTGAAATCAAGGGATTGGGGGAAAGCAAGATACATAAACTTGGTAGGCAAAAAAGAAAGGGGAGGGATAGCATGGTTCAGACTGGCGGGTTGGAAACAAGTAAAAATTAAGAATGTAGCAGGGGAAACTATATGCTCTTTGTGCGGGGAGGGAGAGACGGGCGAGCATCTGCTCTCTGCCTGCCCCTCTACGCGTGATTTACGGGACAAGTGGGTTGAGAACGTAACAGAGAGGGAAATAATGGAAGTGGAAGAAGACAGAAGAGGAATCATAAGTGAGATAGTGCAACGAGTGGGGAGATATTTGTGGGAAGTGAGGGAGCGACGAGGAAAGGCGTTAGCGGACAGCGATAAGAACGAAGAAACCGCACAAAGTGAACCGAGCGTGTAATACGTGTACTGTGGGTCTAGCAGTGTGCAATGTATATGTGTTTTGTTTTGTTCTGTTCTGTTTTGTTTTTCACATTATTCAACAAAGAAATTCAAATTCAAGTAAGTCTCCAGACAGGATGCCGAATGAACCGGACACACAACTTTATTTGCATGTGCAATATTTCGATTGTTAAAATATACTAATTATGTTTAATTTTTTCTTTTGTATCTGATCAACTGCTAAGAGTTATTTGTATACTAACGTAAAGAAGGTACAATATTAACACATGACTTTGAGGGAAGAGAAAGCGTGTGTAATGTAAAATTAATGTAGTGCGTACAGCGTACAGCTCGCACAAGGAAAATGTAAATAAAATACAAATAAAATACAAAAAATACAAAATAGACGGAACACAACTCAAAGCAACTTGGATACTTAGCACAATAATTCAATGGGGAAATATTTACTTCAGTCAAGGGCGAATTTTGTTACATTTTTTAAAAAAAAAAATCTTTGGAAGAGAGAATGAAATAAACATTTACTTGCAAATGTGGCAAGGGGAATTATTACAATAAGTTAATGTTGGTTCAATTGACTTCCTTTTGCACAGTACCTTTCAAGAACTTATTGATGATCTAGTCCTTTCAATTCAACCATTCGAATAAAGTGATCTGCTATCCTTGTCTTATCTATCCTTGTGTGACAAGATAGACGCGATAGCTCAGTCGTTAGTGTGTCTGGCTACCTTGCGAGAGCCCCGGGACCGATCACCGCGACGGGGAGAATCAGTTGTTGTTTTTTTTTCACCCATTCAAGCAGCTCCGGCGCCCACTCAGCGTCATGTAAAGTAGGTACTGGAGGAAAATCCGGGGACAAACGCAGTCAGGGGCGTGGTGCTGATCATATCAACCCCACCCACCTTCGACCATGACCAGAGAAGTGTGTGGCCCTAACTCTACACCCCCCCCCCCCTAAACGCCCTCAAGGCATAGTTCAAATCAAATGGGAGCACTTTACTTTTTTACTTTTTACTGCTGTCAAATATGATCTGCTATACGAACTGCAGTCGCGAGAAAACAAAGAAAACGGGGTTGAACGAGGGCTGATACTGATATCTATATCATACAAGAAAATTCACTATATTCAATCATAGAGCGTACAGTACATTCCACCCCCGGCCGAAGCAATAAAATTCCTGTTCGTTCCCAAAACTTGGGAACTGTTGACCTTTGGCGCAGATGTTGAAGGAATATGGATGATGACTTCAAAGTCACAGAATTTTGTCTAAAATGGAGGCCGCAACAAAGGCAGCGAAGGTGCAGATAAAGAAGCTCCCACGGCCCATGCCTGGCTTCGGACCCGGTAAGAACATTGCATTTGTCGTGTGAGAAACATTTTGCATTATCGAGGCCCGATTATCGTGGAGATTGAGTTGGAGCTGCCATCATGCAGGAGCCATAATATCGGTATTTGTCGCGCGAAAATAATTGAAACTAACTTCCTCATAACTTGTTTTCAATGTATGAAGCTGACATGATCAATTTAAAATGTTCCTTTAAAAGCACAATTATGGTCAAAAATTTTAGGAGTGTGCAGGGAAAAAACGCGAATTGGGGGTGGGTGGGTGAATAACACCAAAAACTCAACGTCCCAACAATTTGGTCACTCAAGGTACCAGGTTCGATCTTGAACCTGTGGATCACCGTTTCTTTGTTAATGCCAATTTATGAATTCCATCTAATCACACACGTAGCCACAGGCGCTCGGGGGTTGGAACCCCCCAAAATACCACAAATATCTAATTTACACAGTGCATGGTATAGTAATTAATATTACTTCCTTAGTAGGGTTAAACATCTTGTGAAATAAATTGTGATATACTGAGAAATTCATCTTTACGCCTTCTACCCCAGAATTTTTCTTCTTTAGGATTAGGCTACTGATAAGGGATGAGTCCATCCTGGAAATAAGATACTGACTACGGCCTGCATCTAATCGTCGTTTATCCTCATCGTCAGTGTTTGACAAAAATTGGCAGAAAATCCACAGTAAATTATAAAAATACAAATATGAAGATAATAATACGAGAGACCGCAACAACGAAATTAAAAGATTAAGGTTCATTGGTACAGGAAAATGACAAATAATTGTAAGTATACGATTATAAATTTTAATGCTAGACTCGCTACCCACATTATAAAAACCCATGGACTATCTGAGATTTAAAACTGAAAAATAAAAAAATCTTCATATCCCCCCTAAATTTAATACAGTGTCTCTCCACCAAAATTCCCATGCGTATTTAAGGTTCATTGTTGGTATTGCAGAGTTATATATTTATATCCTCCTTAATTCTCAATTCCCACAATAAGATTCCCTTATCAGTCTAAGACATAATAGTGATACTCAAAGTTCGATATGTCCCTAACTTAATGTTTATTGTCCCCAAACTGGAATTACAACGATAATTCATGACTTAAGTGTTAGAAGAGTTGGATATTGTCCCCCTAAAATAATTCCTATTATAGTTATAATTCCCTTGGCAGTTCAAAAATTAATATTTATAAAGCAGTAATGTTATAAATACAACGTGGTTAAATTTCCGTTCATTGCGATATTTGTAAATAGTTAAATTTCCATCACCCCCCCCCCCTTCCCGAAGAAAAAACATTCGTCTACAAACTCTCTTGTGGGCACCCCTGAGTCGACCGCTGAAAACACACACACACACATGTGAAGGAAATTTTTAACGAAAAGTAAAATGGTTATGGAAATACTTACCTCATGAAAAGGTAACTTAGCTAGACTGGTGACACGTCTGGGATTTCGAACGAAACTCAGCAACTTGGTCTTGAAATTCCGTATGGTCGAAAGCTCTTCTCCGGTCAGTTCAGAACAATTTTTGAATCTGCACTAAGGTGCGAATGCGGATGCAAGTGGGTTTTAAACCTGTCTGAGTCATAGGAGGAAGGGTCTGTTAACATCCAAGAATAATGTATGGGAAGATGGCCCCTTTAAAGAAAAGAGATGTAAAAACAACCCTTTTGACCGACCGAATCTGTGGGTTCGACTTAGATGTGTTATTCCTCCAAAACATATTTTTTTATTGTAGTACAGTACATGAACAAACACGCGCCGCCGATCTTCGGTTCAGTCTAGTAAACAAGTTGTAAAACAATAAAACTTCACCCTCTCATATTGTGCCTACCAGGGAAAGAGAAAGTGCCTTTACTTGCAGTAACCCTTAAACTTGACCCGAAGGAATCCGAAAAAAGGGTGGTAATATTCGCATTTAAACAAACACATGCCGCAGTGGCGCCCTTGTAAACCAAAATGTCCCCAATATTTGTACGAACGCTTCTCTCTGCCCCTTCATATCATTGAGGGATCCCAAACTACGAGCTCGGAAAACTAGTTTCCACTTGCAAAGGCCATTCTCCGCAAATTGAAGGAGTTAGATAATTAAATATTGGATTGATATTTAAAATTAAAATAGCATAGACAAATAAACAATATCACCAAAAGTAACCAATATAATTACGAAATTGATTCGATATTATCGCCGTAACTATACAAGAACAACTACTCAGTGTTGAAGAAATAAATTTCACTTACCTTTGCGATACTGCTCTCTCTCTCTCTCTCTCTCTCTTTTACAAAACTCGTCGATGCAAACACCTCACATATATGCCTCACCGTTAGTTTGTTCTCGTGTAGCACAAACATCTGACAAGGCGATTTGGATGATGAGTGATGAAATTGATGAAGGAACATTCACAACGAACATTCATGCCCAGGTCGGAATTCGAACCCGGGACCCTGGTGTCATAGCGCGCGAGGACCGTAGCGAAGGGTAGGCACGGCGGCTGAAGCCTAGGGCGCCATTCAGAGCCATTTTGTCTTTTCGTTATTAAATGAAGACTATGTGACGAAGGTACATTCTGGTAACACACTGCTGGAATTTTCTGTTTCCCATAGTAGTAGTAATAGCACGTTTTTTAACATGTTTCAAGTTGTCGGACTTCTGTTTTTGTTTTACTTGCATGCCTGCATTGGTGTTTTATTTCTATTATATCTAATTAATATATAAAAGATACATGCAATAAATAAGAATTGTTACGGTAAACCAGGTCAAATCTTCAGAATACCCCACTGCCTTTAGTTTTAAACTTCAACTTCGTGAAAATAAGATTCCATGAAAGATAAATAACTGTAATAAAGTAACAGACCCCAAGAATAGGAATTCCGTCGTGATTGATATTTTGATGACGTTATTAGAGACGAACGGGGTCTTGAAGCTTGGGCTCTGGAACGTATTACGTACATTCATGAATGTATTGTCCGCACCCCAAAAGGCATGAAGTGAAATATTTTTCGATCATCCGACTAAACTATAAATATGACAGACCCTTTTTTTTTAAAATCAGAAATGCTATATGAATCTTAAAATATAGCTAAGCCATAATATTTTTGATGAGTTTTTTTATTTGTTTCCTCATTTCAAAATTTGTAGGATGGAAACAAGGTGGTGCGCAGAGGATGGGAGTCAGGGGCAGGATTCGAAACCATTGAAGACTGGTGGGTGGAGGAAAATCTAAATCCATCCATCCATCCACACACACACACACACCATCAATGGATACAATGATTTATTGATTTGTTCATTTTAATTTGTTTTCCTGCCATTTAGCTAATCGAGAAAATGGGAATGAGTGATATGATAAAATTGATGTAGAAACACTCACAAAGAGCACTAATGCCCAGACCGGGATTCGCACCCGGGACCACTGAAGTCGTAGCTAAACAGGAATGAATTTTCAGTTGTGTTTATTACATAGTTTAGAAATGGTATACTGTATTATTTCAATTACATTGTCTTTGAGGGAGATAAAAACATACCTGGTAGAAGTAAAAATAATTTTCTTTAGCTGGAGATAAAATGTTTTTGAGGGGGAAATCACCCGCACCCCGTTAATGCTCACACTGTGTAGAATACATGTTGCTAAATTCCATTGAGTCTATTTTTACGTTCAAAAGTAAGTTTAAAGACATTCCATCACATTTACTTCAACATTACTTAGTGATGTTAATGCAAATGCAGCCGTAGCATATCCGTTCGATTAAGAAATATTGACCCTGGCAGATCTTGTCAGCTCCTGCTCAGAAATGTGTAGGGTAAGCCTTTCACAGGAAATGGTAAGAACACTGGCCTTTGGCTAGAGGTGACGAGAGGCCAAGCGAGGGTTTAATAAGGAAAAAGAAAGATCACGTAAACATTTCCATAATATGACCCCAAACCGAAAATTGATTTCTTTCTCGTAACTTCTTTCATAGGGTCCACCAACGTAAGAATCTCTCTTTGAAATTAATGAGAGGCGCCTTTTCAACTCGATTTACTCGATTGTACCAACTGCATCATGCCCTTTTTGAAGTAAGGAGTCAAACAATCTGACGGACGTAAAGAAATTGTCCATGTACAGGCAATATGTAGTATCACGTGGCATTTTGTTGAATATTTTCGTAACAACAGAACCACCTACTCCAAGTTCAGGAATAGTATTACAATATATATACAAATACAGGTACAAATATCTAACTTATCTAACTTATCATTAAAATAGACTCATGATTCGGTTTAGACTGAAGCGAGCAATGCGAATGGCAGAATGGGTGTAGTCTAGCTTACCCTGTTCGGTTTAGAAATAAGACCAGTAGCTCCTGCTTCTCCGATGATTCCAGATTAAAAGACCTCGTGTCGCTCTCATGCGCACCTATTTAAGAACTGAATCCAAAAGGAAGGTTTTGATGGAAATCCCAGATATTATTGTAGGGCGGGCCGATTTCTTGCATATTGATGACTGCCGAAGAACCGTGTACTATTTAGACGAAACATGCATAAATGAACATCACACGGTGGCAAAACGTGGGAATGTGACAAAGACGTTATAGGGTCTCTACGTTATAGGGCCCTTAGTGAAAAATATATATATCAAGAATACCATGACGTATATACGCATCAGGGTTGTCATGTTTAAAACAAAAGTGTTTAAAACACTTTGTTTTAAACGTTTAAAACACACGGCTTTGTTTTTTTTACAAATGTTTTAAATATTTAAAACAATGTGTTTTAAACATGTTTTTTTTACAAGTGTTTAAAACACATTTTGGTGGTAGATATTTTATAGTCTGTGATAATTTTTTTGTTTGGCAACCCTGTTTTTTTCATTGAATCTGTGTCAATTAATCCGTGCTTTACAGGTCTCACTTATCGCACAACACTTGAGCAACCTTATGTTCTGACGTCACGGGAGAAAGCTTTTATATTTTAGGCTGAATGCCTGTGTTGTTAGGTTAGGCAGGCTAGCTATGTATGCACAAGGTAGCAAAATTGTTGTGCTATAGCTCGACCACAAGGAAAAAAACCTTCCGTCCAAAGCGTTCGCGCAACTTCCCTGCCGTTATCGGTGTTCGGGGCATTGTGTCCAGGTCAGATTTGAAAAATTCTTGAGATTGTTCCTTGGGAAACCAGAAGATCTGCTACAAAATCCGATGATCTAATAGTAGCGGATGAACGACGTTCTTGGAGGAGGAGGGGCGGCATAGTCGTGCGCACGGGGGGGGGGGGGCAAGGGTAGTGGATCTCCATTTCGGGAGTGGACATGTTTCAAACAAAAGAAAGTAAACCGCCCGAGGGAACCGACCAACATCTTTCATCTCTTCCGCATTTTCCGGTTAGAGGGTGCGTGGAAAACACCCTCAAATTTGCCCTTTCTCAGCACCGACACAAGGGGTTTGCGATGCCTCTATTATCGCAAGGAATTTTTATGACAGGAAATGGTAGAAAGTTGTGTTCACAGATGAAGCTAACGTGCCGCCTTTCGTTGTCGGCGATTTTCCACAATCTTTCAAGTCGAATGCTAACAATAACAAATCAATTTGCCTTCTGCTGGTGTTCGGTGTACAGCTATCGATAGGGGTGGGCACGCGTCCTGCACCATAATGAGAAAATGCATTACGTATGTGAAATATGTTTGGTGAATTAGACAGCATGTCTTCCTCAAACACATACATGTATAAAATAATTTGCCCACGCTACGAAGTCAGTGTTTCTACCTCGTAAGGCAAGGACCTTTCACTGTGTTTGTGTCACATCATCTATTATATTAGTTTTTCATTCATCCATATTGTCGTACTTACCCGTAGAGGCACAAAAGCGACGTAAAATAACTAAAATAGAAATAGAGTTTAGGGTGGGATAAAATACAGCCATCTAAAAATAGTAATGTAGTAAAATTAATGAAATAATGTCCTAGCACAATTGAGTAGCGTTTGACATAATTTCACAGTTCAAACAGCACTTGTCAGGGCTGAGTGGAGTTCCACTACACATCTCCCCTCCATGTTCAAGTAAGATGAGCAGGAAATATGTTTTTAAGCTGGCCGTTGGAGGTTCCATAGCAATAGTTTATTAAGGAATTCTCCCGAGAAATCGAAACTTCTCAGTTCCTTGTTTCCTATCGTTCTGTAAGTTTGAGATTGGTGGAAGCTGGAAATGGAAACTAATATCTGAACACACAATGCGTGATTTTGATCATGACGTGATTTTTTTTCTTTTGCTATACGATTCATTGGTTTGTATAACTGAATGAAGCGCAGATGCTAACTTTTGGTAACATAAGTTTGTACTTGGAAAGATAAATTGATCTGGAGAATCTATTATGACACTTTACGTTGTTTTCTGCTATATAAACTGTTCAGACAGCAGGAAATATTTCACCCTGATTTTTCCAGGACGAGCATAGTAATTCTATAAAATTTAGTTTCTTAAAATTTAGATGAATATAAATCCTAACCTATTTCAGTAGTGGCGGAAAAAGGGGGACTATTACCCACAACTTTTGTCCCTGCAGTAGAGGTGTGCAGGACCCCCAAAAAGTCGGGACCGGGATCGGGAAAGAAAATTTCCGTCCCGATCCCTATTTTGCGGGATCCCAAGCAGTCTGGAAATTCCGAATGGTCATTTTAAAACGTCGTCAATTCTAGACGTTCTCTGCATTGTAACTGTCTGGAACTTATCGGAAATTGTTAGGGTTTGTACCAGAAGTGCCAAAGCAAGCACTTAAGATGGAAATTACGTGTAGAATTCGAGATTTCAAGAGCTTTGGTAAATTTCGAACACATCCCGTCCCTTCCCGAAAATTTTCATAAGAAAATCGGGTTTAATTTTGTAAACGCTTGGGAAATTGAAAACTGATTATTAAAGGTTATCTTTTGTTAGAGTGACAGAAGTTAGGAAACAGCTATCATGTATCAGTGTAAACATTAGATTCTGGAGAATGCCTGGATAATTTGCCCATTCTTCGCAGATTAGGAGTTTATGAACCAATGATGCAAGGAAACCGGATATTTTTCAAAAAAAGATTGATACACACACACACATACATACATACATAGAGAATGAACTTCGATGGAAAACATACCACTTTCAAGTTTTACAAAATGCACTTTAGATCCACTTTATGCTCAGGTAGGCAAATCGGAACTAGACCTACAGCTTGAAATAGGATCGAAACCACTGAGTCACGTGCCTCCAGCAGGAATCGAACCTGGAGCCAGGTCACTGGCACTGTCACGCTTAGCCAGTCCATTGTTCCTCAAGGACTCATCGGTTATGACGCACAAGCGGCTACAATCAGTATTCCTTGAAAAGCATAATGTTTGAAAAATACACGAAAAAATCTGACAAAGTTTGTCTATTTGTGGATCACTGTATGAATCTGTTTGAAATAGTTCCCTGGTACGAAGAAAAAGTAAACATAGTATTCGATGGAATTCTGATCGTTCCCAAAGTATTTCCATGATGGAAAGTAAATTCGGCAAAATACAGAGCGTTCCCTGACATTTGGTACGAGACTCGGCGGAAAGCGGCTCGGCATCGGAGCTTGTCTTTCCCGGTGAATGGGTCCGCGACAGTCGCTTATATTAAACCTCGTAAAAATGTTTAGAGTAACAGGGTCAGTTCTGAATAAAAGAGGAAAGAAAAATGGGAAAATAAAGTATACAAAGACAATCCGCACACCATCCGTGAGTTAAAAGAGAGTATTGTACGAAAAATCGGGAGAATTACAGTAGACGAACTTGCACGTGTAAATGTCAATTTCCTTCGGAGATGCCAGGAATATGTTGCAGCAGAGGGACATCATTTTCAACACCTTCTGTAGTCAAGGTTAGTACACAATATAAAAACTGTAATTTTAATAGCCGATTCTAGCGACTGTCGCTTACCCGTTCACCGGGAAAGACAAGCGCTGATGCCGGGCAGCTTGGCGCCGAGTCTCGTAGCGAATGTCAGGGAATGCTTTGTAGTAGTATTCTTGAAAGTAGGAAATGTAAAGGTTTTTTTTATTGTTTTTTTGTATTTTAACATACGTTCAGTGTGAAATTCACATTCAGTAAAAGCAAAATAAACATTCAATACACAAAAACCTGTCTATTTATCGTCCGAAATCACAGAGCATCCCAAAATTATCCGAACAATTTGTTCAGGGAGATTTAAAAAAGCCCTGTGAACAAAATAACACCGTTTTATTTCCCACCCCAGCACTAATAAATCATCGTTCTTGAAACAGAGATGTCCCAAAGTTTAATATATATTGTGCGGAAAAGAAAAATTGCAATGAGGAGAAGTACAAGTTACAGTAAAACAATAGGTAAACAATGGTAAACCAAATAAATATGGATATAATGTAAATATGTACTGTATTTGTTCGGTTACATATATATTGAGACAAATCCATGAAGAATTACATAATTATTATAGTAACTCCATGCCACTCCCGTATTCTGCCCGTAATTTTCCAGGCTTGTTCAAGTACGTTACTGCATATTACAAGAAACTGTATAATATGTTTCCTGCCTTTCTACCTGAAATCTATCCCCTGCTGTCTGCTTTTGTTTTTCTACCGTCCCTACTTTTCATAGCTTCCAGGGCCTTCTTGCCTAGCATGCCTTGGTCGCGAATCCCACCCTGCAAGCTTGTTTACTCTGGTGGACCCGTCAGAAATATTTTTCCTCTAAAACGAACATGTGTTTCTCGTTCGGTGACCAGTAGACAGACCTCTTCTCGCCCCTCCCCCTCTGCCCTCCGCGACGAGCCTCGGGTGGCTGTAGCAGACAGGCAGAAATTTATCATTACGCATATGGGAGAATTACTTTACTGGTTCTCTTGGGAATATCAAACTTCCGATGGCGGAAAAAAAACATATGATGGGGTAGAGGATCCCCATTGAAGATTATATTTTCAGAAGGAAAATACAAAACTCCCATTGGTTTAGCCGTAACTTGAATTTAAAGTTGCTCCTCCATAAGGAATACAGGGGATTCTGTAAATACTAATTCATCATATTTTTCAAAGACCGTATAAGGCGTAATAATCAACTTAAGAAACCGCTTCCACTTGCCAAATGGGGAGAAATTCATACTCTTCAATTCTGGCGGAGATCTTTTTAGTAGCATTGCTCATTCCGACGATATTGGAATAAATGCATGCCTGATGCGTAATTGTCCCTCTTCGCCTTTTAAGAATAGCAAGAAATTAGTGCGGTTACAAACACTGCTTTTGAAGGGCGGAGAACTCATTATGAGGGTTGTCACTGCCTCCGCGGTCAGCTCGAACACTTTCTCCCCAGAGCTCAACTTGTGGCGCGAGACCTATAACAATAGATCTGGTGTTTTCTTTGTGGTGTTCCTGTGTTACGACTGTTGTATAAAGCTTAAGTATTTCGAAAATTTAATAATTTAAAAATGGAATCAAATTATCGACATTCAACAATTACTGCGTTTTTATCCAAAATATATTTGTGTGGTTTTTTTTTTTGGGGGGGGGGGGTTTCTGTTGAACGACTTTGGGGAGGATGCGTCGATGGCCTTGGGGGAATGGGCACCCCTGGGTCTTCCCGTCACATTCGCCAATGCTTACAATATGCCTGTTTTTGGAGAAGAATTATCCTAAGAGAAAAACCGCAAACACAAATAATAAACCACTTGACCCCACGGAAGCCTATTCACGCTTTTACCTGGCCATTCCCCGCCCCCTTCCCTCTTCCCAACACGTGTTTGCAGCGACTGGCAACAGGCGGAGCTGTTATTTTTAACTCCCCAAATCGAGGTTAAGGCAAGAAAGGAAAGAGCTTTTTTTGAATGGTCTGAATTGTAAAAGAAGGTATAGACCATCAAAACCTTACATTTCCTCTGATTTTTTGTATATTTATTATTTTCTCTTGGAATGTTAACGACTTTTGTTTCTGACAGAAACACACTTGTTTGGGGGTAGTGATCTCAAACGTAAAAGCCCTTACTTGCCCGCGGGGAAGAAAGGGGAGGGGGATTTCTTCTAGTGATGTAGGGAAGACAAGTTCTTCCTGAGCGAGGGAGGGTTGGGGGTGAGACGAATCCCTTGAGCATACTTTGCCGGGTGTCAGATTTCTTTCTAAACAAGCCCCGAAACTCCACGTCGGTTTTCTCGTGGGTGGGACGCATCCAATAGCGTGCACGTATGTCAAGTGGAAATCGCCACATATTAATAAATTATAAAATTATACCTCAGACGTTTCCACATCGTTAGCACATGAAAACACACTATTTATTTTAATAAGCAAACAAATATTAATAAAGACATTACTTAGTTTATTGTGGCGATTCTGGCTTCATATCAAGATAAAATCGCCACAAATGAAAAAAATATTTTTGAGCAACCAAATTGTACTATCTTTTAGGCATTCGTTAGCACAGGAAAGCACACTATTTATTTTATTAACCACACAAATATTAATAAAGATATTAATGAGTTTATTGTGGCGATTCTGGCTTGATATCAAGATAAAATCGCCACAAATCAAAAATAAATATTTTTGAGCAACCAAATTATACTATCTTTTAGGCATTCGTTAGCACACGAAAGCACACTATTTATTTAAATTAGAACACAAATAGTATTCAACATCTTTGACATTAATACCTGAATATTCAGGATTTTGACTTGATATCAAGGTAAATTTGCTGCAAATCAATTTTTTTAAGCAACAAAACTGTAAATATAGAAATTTTACCTATTTGATAAAATCTACCAATCACGTCAATTCTGGAAAAATAACGTATGGTGAACACTGATCTAAATTAATGCAACGGTACTCGGATATGCTAATCGACACTGGACCTGCAGTTAAAAGTGGAAACAACCCACCTACAGTGAGTTTTTAACTGACAACAAACCTGATACCCTTTTATAACTAAGCCACAGTGTTGCCACGATAACATTGGGTACGTTTTTTTTTTTTTGCTAAGTAAAGTAGGATACACAAGTATTTCTATGCAAATTTCCATAATTCTCATATGGCATCCAACTTGATTTTAAAAATTTAATTTCTACTTATGTTGCTCTATAGGCACATAGATCAAGATAAGAACAAAACACAGCTTGTTTTGAATTTTTTACAATACATGAGGCTCGCATTCTATTAAACAAGTAGAACAAACATTGTGATGGACAACATTTGCTGGGTAATACTTATTCATCCCACTTATCAAGCCTGCACAAGAGTTTCTCAATTTTATTAAATAGGAAGAAAAACAAACGCAGTATATTTTAGGTATTTAATATATTCTTTCATTGCGGTTTATGCAACAGATTTAATATGCACAATGAAATTTCAATATATCGAAACCTTACATTTTCATGTTAATTTTAACCATCATAGGCACACATTTTTTAAAGTTATGGAAGTAACATATTACCTAGGTAAATATGATTGAAGTACAAAAATTCTGAGTGACATTTGACAACGAATGAAAGCCTAATTCAACTTCAGAGAATACATTAAGTTTTGCTACACAAAACATTTATAACAAACAATAAATGGACAAATAACACTTTTCTACACACATTTTGTTACCGAAATGAAAGTAGCCATTCTTTAATAATTTGAGAAGATATAATCTTATCCAGGGCCTCGAAATAGGTATGTTTTTACGCCACTTCATGCAAAGAATGCTTACATTGCAAATAATTAAATATATGACACGTGGGAGCTTTCGAAGAATAAACATAAAGGATGCAGCAAGTAGGCCAAAGGCGTATCCATGCATGGGCTCACCGACTCAGGGCACTTTTTGCAAAACTACCCTCCTGACGCAAACACAAGAGGCGTTCTTTATGGATTTGGGAGTGTTGAATTCGAAAGTGAAATTGACTTGTGTTGGTTGGTTCTTGTCATATATCATTTAAATTTTCCTACATTACGGGCGCACGTAGGATCTTTTTCAGGTAGGACACAATTATCGATGAATAATTTTGAGGAAGGAAGTAGGCAAGTACACTGCAGAAAAGGATAAAGAAGTAAAGTTATCCCCTGTAAACTGTACCGTGTCATTAAAACGGTGTGTAGAGGTAGAATCCTACACATTCTCGGTCTCGGCCATAGTGGATGTGATGTTATCAGTTAAGCTTCAACAGTCTTTAACCAATTGCTTACAGGCTGATCTAACTTAAAATCACCGTTATCCCGTGACAGTAAGATACCATAACGATCTGTGTGGTCAGAATGCATACATTATTAAAGATAAAGCATGAAGTTAAACTTCAAGGAATACATTACAAAAAATAAATGTTTTAGTTGAAGTTATAAGTGATCCATTAGACAAAATAAAATATATTGGTGATATGTACAAAGTAATAATTAGATGAGATGAAGCATGTAGGTATTCTACAAGGAATACATTGCAAGAAAACTGTCACATACACAACATTTTAAAAGAAGCTTCAAATAATACTTCACAAAGATAAAGCACATAGATAATGTTCAACTCATATAATACAAAAATAAAGCAAATAGGTTACCTTGAAAAGACATTACAATAGATAAAGATCATTGGATAAATTTCAAACAAAACATTACAAAGAATAAAACCATTTCTATTCCATTAATTAAAATATTATCTAAAACCTATGCAATAATTAAGGGACAACACATCCTCCATGTTAACACCTTTGTTATCTATATATACAGTATTGTGTGTGCTGCGAGACTATACTCTCACTAGACATCTTCACGACAGACACCCAATTTGATGCATAAATAATGTATCACTACATGATATTAAAATATTGAACAATTACTTATAAATTTTACAAAGTAATAATTTCATATTAAATTTTTCCATACGAATATTGTTTTCTACGAACTGTTAAAATGATCAATAGTAATAAAAATCAACATGTACATTATTTTTGTAAGTTGATATTTCAAATTAATTTTAAAGCTTAGAGTGAGCTTGTAATTTTGCAAAAGACTATTAGTTTCGAAACACATAATGTGCTTATTAAAAAAAATAGTGTGCTTTCGTGTGCTAACGAATGCCTAAACGTAGTACAATTTAGTTGCTCAATTTTTATTTTTTTTTATTTTTGGCGATTTTATCGATATCAAGCCAGAATAACCACAATAAACTCATTAATATCTTTATTCATATTTGTGTGCTTATTAAAATAAATAGTGTGCTTTCCTGTGCTAACGAATGCCTAAAAGACAGTACAATTTGGTTGCTCAAAAATATTTTTTTGATTTGTGGCGATTTTATCTTGATATCAAGCCAGAACTGTAGGTGCAGTCCCGATTAGACTTACAGCATAAAGTGGACTTAAAAAACCAACTTAATCAAATCAGCGTGCGTCCCGTAGCCAGAACCCAAGGCCTGGCAGAGACACGTGCTGAGTTTAGTTACGGTAGGGGGCTGGGCCACGTATAATGTGATGCTAACTAACTAACTAACTCTCTAGCCTTCTTAAACCCGAAGGTTCATGGCTGCAGCAACACAGGCCTTCCATCTGTCCCTATCTTGAGCAAGATCTATATACTCTTTCCCATCCCTACCGATTTCCTTTAGGTCCATCTCAACGTTGTCCCTCCATCTTCGTCTTGGCCTTCCTACAGGTCTCTTACCATCAGGTTTCCAAACAAGAATCCTGTAAACTCCTCTTTCCTCTCCCATTCGTGCCACATGGCCTGCCCACCTAAGTCTTCTTGATTTAATTATTCTAATAATATCTGGACATGAGTACAAATTATGTAGTTCTAAATTATGTAACCTTCTCCACTCACCTGTCTCCTCATCCCTTTTAGCTCCAAAGATTTTCCTAAGGATCTTATTTTCAAATACTCTCAATTTATGTTCCTCTTTCAATGTAAGGGACCAAGTTTCACACCCATATAATACTACAGGCAAAATTACTGTTTTGTATATTTTAACTTTTAGTTTCTTAGATATTAAACGAGAAGACAAAAGTTTATGAAGAGAGAAGTAACATGCATTTCCTGAATTAAGCCTACTTTTTATTTCCTCTTTAATATAATTTTCATTTGTTAATATTACTCCTAAGTATTTGAATTTGGAAACTGGTTCAAACGAGTTGTTATCAATAATTAGATTTTGATTATTACCTAACACTTGGTTTCGGCCTGTAAGCATATATTTAGTTTTCTCTTTGTTAACTTCCAAACCTATCTCTTTAGCATTTTTGAAAAATATTTCAGCATTATTCTTAATTGTATTCACATCATCCCCCAGTAAGTGTACATCATCTGCATATGCTAACAACTGAGTCACACCATTTAATTTTAGTCCTTCTTTAGTTTCTCTTACCTTCCTTACAGCATATTCTAAGGCAAAATTAAAGAGAAATGGAGATAATGCATCTCCTTGTTTTAACCCATCATGAATTGTAAATTTGTCAGACACATTATTACCCACACGAATTTTACTTTCTGTTTCACTGGTGCATATTTTTATCATACTAACAAGCTTCTTAGGTATTCCAAACTCTACTAATATATTATATAATTTATCTCTTTTGACCGAATCATATGCTTTTTTGAAATCAATGAATAGCTGATGGACATTTTGATTATATTCCCACTTTTTTTCAAGTGTCTGTCTGATGTGAAAAATTTGATCTGTAGTTGATCTGTTACGTTTAAATCCACATT
Source organism: Lepisma saccharinum (assembly GCF_977018435.1). Taxonomy (NCBI): domain Eukaryota; kingdom Metazoa; phylum Arthropoda; class Insecta; order Zygentoma; family Lepismatidae; genus Lepisma; species Lepisma saccharinum. Next base: position 5,623 of record NW_028143480.1, on the reverse strand, counting down.
GATAATCACCTATAATTTCATTAGCATATGGGGTTAGTCTTGTTAAAAGAATGTTAGACAATATTTTGTATGTTGTTGAGAGTAGAGAAATTCCACGGTAATTACTGCAGTTCATTTTATCACCTTTTTTAAACACAGGAACAATTATGGATTCTTTCCACTGTTGAGGGATTTCTTCTTTATTCCATATTAAACACATTAATTTATGAATTTGACATATTAATGAATTTCCACCATATTTAATTAACTCAGCTGGTATTAAATGAATGCCAGGTGCTTTGTTATTCTTTAGCCTTTTAATAGCATCTTTAACTTCAGTCAAGTTAGGTTCTGGAACTAAAGGTTCTGCTGTGTGGACTTCATTTACTTCTGATTTATCTCCTACATGGACATTTAAAAGGTCATTAAAGTAGTTCTTCCATCTATTTAGAATATCGCTTGGGTCAGCTAGAAAATCACCGTCTTTATCTTTTATCAAGTTTACTTTAGGTTGCCACCCCTTTCTAAACTCATTTACACCTTTATATAAATCTCTGATATTTTTATTTTTGCTGTTTGTTTCAATTTCGGTAATTTTGCTTTTCAAGTAATCTCTTTTTTTACTTCTAAACGTTCGGTTAACTTCTCGCTTTATTCTATTATAATTGCTGAGATTTGTATCATCAGAGTTATTTAACCACCTAAGTCTAGCCTGATTTCTTATTTCTATTAGATTATGACATTCATTATCAAACCATGGCTTACTTTTTCTTGGTTTATGGTATCCTATACTTTCTTTAGCTGCTGATTCTATTGCATTACGTATGTGCTCCCAATTCTTATTTACGTCTGTTTCATTTATATTTTCATCATCATTTAAATCCTGCAAAACATCAAATCTATTTGACAGTTTAATTTGGTAATCTTTCTTAATTCTTTCATCAGCAAACTTTCCTGTATCAAATTTTAGAACTTTTAGATTTTGTTGCTTATGATTTATCACTGAGAGTCTTTCTCTTAATTTAGCAATTACTAAATAATGGTCACTGGCACAGTCAGCACCTCTATGTGTACGAACGTCAATTATACTAGTATGCCTTCTCTTATCAATGAGAATATGATCTATCTGATTATGAGTTTTACCATCTGGAGAAGACCAGGTATATTTATGGATATCTTTATGTTTAAAAGTGGTACTTTTCACAATTAAATTCTTTGAGGTTGCAAAAGTAATCAATCTTATACCATTATCATTACTTAATTCATGAAGACTTTCTTTACCAATCGTGAGTTTAAATGTCTCTTCTTTTCCAATCTGTGCATTACAGTCACCTAACAGAATTTTCATATCATACTGAGAAAATTTATCAAAGATCTGTTCTAACTCTGCATAAAAATCATCTTTAGTATTATCATCTTTATCTTCCGTTGGTGCATGTATGTTTATTAAAATAATTCTACACCACCTACCCTGTAAAACTGCATATGATATCCTATCATTAATAAATTCTACCGTTTTAAGAGCCGATATAATTCTATTATTTATGAAAAAGCCTGTTCCAAAATTATGATTTTCAGTACCACCATAGAAAAAAGTATAATTTTTAGTTTTACAATTCCCTTCTCCTGGCCACCTAACTTCCTGGACAGCTACTACATCTAATTTATGTTTCCCTATCTCATTAACTGTACACTGAAATGCCCCAGGCCGGTAAAGGCTCAGAACATTCCAGGTGCCTAATTTAATATCCTTATTCCTAACGTAGATCTTATCCTTAGTCCAGGGACCTCCCAAAGTAGTCCCCACCCGGAGATCCGAACGGGGGACTATTTTACCTCCGGAATATTTTACCTTGGGAACATCCATGGCCTTATATTTCTGTTTCTTGACATGTCTTTTTACAGTGCAGAGTTGTCAGCTCTACGCCTAACCCCCAATATGAATGGAGGAACAGTTATGCTGTCTAATGTGTTTGTGTTCGTCTTGTGTAGTAATTGTGCTGTCTAATATGTTTGTGTTTGTCTTGTATAATGTGATGGGTGCAAATAACTCAAGTGTTGACGTAGCCAAATCAATAAAAAGAAAATCAAAGGACAATAGGGTCTCTGCAGCGCCGTCCCTGACCCCGGATACTGTACCAGGGATACAGGGCTCATAGTATCGCCAATTCGATTTCGAAGGTAACAATTTTATTTCAGAATATATTATGCATATAAATACTAATCAAAATTGAATCAGTAGTTTTAGATGTGCTTCAAAAATTAATTTTCTTACACAGAATCTAATTTGTCCACTCTGACGGTACTGCAGAAGTTGTTTTCTAACCTTACAAATGATAATTGATTAACATGTAACTGCGAGCAAAGATAATTGCCCAAGCATATTGATTTTCGCACCTGGGCCTCCCTGATGGCACAGTGGTTGTGTCGTCGCCTTGTAATCAAGGGGTCCCGGGTTCGATACCCGGTAGAGCCACAAGTGGTTCGGATCCCACTTTAAACTGTAGGTCCAATCCCGATTAGCCTTACTGTGCATAAAGTGGACTTAAAACACCAAATCAAATCAAACTCATGATTTTCGCACCGTATTGCAATGATAAGTTGATTTGATTTGTATTACGGTCCACTATATGCACAGAGGTCCTCCTCCGTGGCCGTGCAGCCTAAGTCGCTGTGCTTTGAACTCCGACTGCGGGACGGCATAGGTTCGAGTCCGCCTGGGTTCTCGGCCTGTCTCGGCCTGTGTATAGGACCGGTGGCAACCCACCATCGCGAGGAAATTGGGGAGCTACGAGTGAGTAGCGTAATCCGGTCTCGGAAATCTCCTATAAGGCTGGGGATTCGACGTGCTGACCCCACGTCATCCCATTACCGGTTAATAAACTCCAGACCCCTAGGGTAGGATTGTGGGAGGGAGACTTGCAGTCGGGAGATAGGCCTAGGGCTGTCGAGCCACGGATTATTATTATTAGAGGCTAATCAGGACCAGAGCTAAAGCTTCTAGTGGAATCCGAACCACTTCATGAAATGTTACCTTCACAGGGGATCGAAACCGGGACCCCTCGATATCAAAATAACCGTTTTATCGCTAGACTATCTGGGCTGGGAGCCCAATTTTAATATTTCGAATTCTTAGCATTTCAAAATTAGGTAGTTGTGTACTCTTTGATTCCTTAACATCGTATTTCTCCCTCTCGAATATTTGCAGCGAAAAGAATAGATATAACGATGAAACCAATGAGGGAGCATCGCTAACACTCATGCAATTGTCAAAACTGGAATGAGGAACTAACGAACAGAAAATGAATACTGTATAACGTTCTTTAGATTTTGAACGTCGTCATAAATATTATTTCTTTATGCTTGTTAGACCTACTTCGAAATATACTGATACGATTTATAGAGGCTAATAATGCCCCAATGGAAGTTTTATAATGGAAAATGTAAACTTCTACTTTTTAAGTTTTCGGTCCGCAGGTTGCTGCCCCAAAGATGTTTTTCCCTGATTGTACATATTATCCGTTTGACAATAAATAACATCATTATAATGTATAATGCATATGTTTAACACACACGCATGTAGGCTATATATACTAATTATATTTTACATTGCAAAGGTTATGTGCAAATGTAACTGTTGATCAGTGTGTGATTGGGTTCCAAAACTAGGGGGGCAAGGTGCAAAAAGTGGGGGAGGGGAGGGCAAGAGCAGTTTACTTTCGCATGGTATGTAAGATTTGGTATAGTGCTAGGGTAAAAGTGGCAAAAAGTGAGGGGAGGGCAACTGTTCCCCTAATCGCCGCCACTGCTGTTGATACATAAACAAAATGAAAGATCACGAAAAACAAATGGAAGAAGAAAAATCTCTTTTTGTAAAAACTGTGACTGACGACTCATTGCGAAGGTAATTATTTAGCCTACTCTAGGCCTATTGCGAAAATTGTTTTTCAAATAATTGTTTCATTAAAAATAGCTCAACATTGTTTGTAATAATATAGTATATTACAATTATAGGACAACCTATTGCATTTGCTTTTGTGACGCAAAAATAAAAATAATAAACAATGAGTAAAAAAAAAAGTATATTCTTCCGACTATAATCTTTTTTTCTTTAGTTTGAAACATTTATTTTACATATAGTGCTGTTCATTAGATAACATTTTTGTAATCTGTAATTTTAAAGGCAGTGTATTGTTTGTAATAAAATATTCCACACCATATCAAGGGTAGAACTACAAATATTGTCAACTGACCCCGAACATATGGTCAACTCACTCCACATACGAGGTGAATTTTCATTACTGACACTCTTCGAAAATAAAGACAAACTCTTACAAGTTTTAGAAGTATGGTGAATTTTTAATTCATAGTGATCGAAGAAACTAGAGGTATTGTTTGTTCATAGCATGTCGTCAATAGTAGATCTTATTTTTTAAGAACTTCAAAAACAGAAGGGTGCCTTAGAAAAATTGTTAAATGTTTCAAATTTCGCCACGACAGATAAATGGAAATAATGGCGATACACTTGAAATCATGGAGTTTATTGTTAGGAATATAGTCGAAGTCTTACTTTCAAGTAACTTTCAAGAATTATATGGCACGTTTGTTATTCTGATTTAACGATACAAGTGTTGCAGAAAACACATGCTGCACTCATGGCCGTCCGGAAGGGGGGCCGTGTCCCCATCCTGGAAAATGAAAGTCAACAAAAAATTATCTATTTTTCACATATAATTTCATTTCAGCCACAGTAATATGTGTTAATTATTGCATGAATATGATAAATTCAAATTTAAACAATATTGTTTGAGGGAGCAACACTATAATTGGGGAAAATGTGCATTGTTTGCCATACCCCCTGGAAAAAAGTACTTTCCTTGCCCCTCCCTGGAAAAATACTGTGGACGTCCATGGCTGCACTCCATATTTTAAAAATGATAATGAAAATTTCCATAAGAGAACTTGAAATATTATATATATATATATATATATATATATATATATATATATATATATATATATATATATATATATATATATATGTGTGTGTGTGTGTGTGTGTGGGTGTGTGTGTGTGTGTATGCATATATATTGAGAACTGAATTTGAAAATTCAGGCGCCAGTTGAAAATCCCTACATTTTACATTACCAATTTCGCCTTAAAATAAGCACTCAGGGAAGCTATTATCAATTACACAGGACAGGCAAAGAAGGCAACCTTATTTTCACGTAAAGATTCGGAAGAGTTTGTGGTGGATGACACGCATCGCACACCCAAACCCAGAGCTATAGATCGACCACAAGGAAAAAAAACCTTGGGACGGGAAGTCCCCGCGCAGCTTCCCTCCACCTCGGGCCATAAGGAAGCATGTTCCACTCTCCCCCTCTCCTCTCGCGGGGGTAGGGTGCACAGGATTCGCGGCTTCGTCGGGTACAAGAGATCTGACCAATAAGGACGTTTGAAACCCACGTGACTGTCACCGAAAGAGCTCTCCCCCCAATTTGTGCTGGAAACAGCAAAAGAAGACGGCCGCGCCATCTACTGGCCACCGATGGAAATGCAATTTCAAAGCGCAGCGAGGTTTAAATGTAGCTTCCACCTCTACTCCTTAACTCCTCTATGGTTGTATTGCGCGACCTTTTC